>NC_034590.1:167077893-167091309 GCF_900095145.1 Mus pahari
AAGGAAGGAAGAAAGAAAGAAAGAAAGAAAGAAAGAAAGAAAGAAAGAAAGAAAGAAAGAAAGAAAGAAAGAAAGAAAGACAGACCTTCCTGAGATGGCGTTTATAACCCATCAGAAGCACCAGACCCAGCTTCTACCATTTCAGCCCTATCCTTAATCCTGAACGGCCTCCGTTTCTCCCTGTTGGGCGGTTCCCTCCTGCCCTGGACTCTGTGTGCCTTTAGCAAGGACAGTCATTTATTGGGATCTAATTTCAGCCCTTCAAAGGTTAATTTATCCTTTTCAGGCTATGTACTCAGTTAAACCCAAATTGCCCAGCCACTAGCCTTCTCCATGGCAATTACAGCCAATGGAAGCGAGCTACTGAGCTTCATGTATTGGTAATGGACTTCCTTTCTAGATTTTTCCTTAGGGATAAAGTTGAAGGGTAAAATTAGTCACAATAAGCTAGAAAAATAGTGAACAAAATACGTATTTTATATTTTGTTAAAAATCCTCCTGCTACCAATTACAGCCTTTATTAGAAACAGGTATTTTCACATTCCGGGGTCTTTATATTAAGCAGAGCGAACCCAAGTGAACGGCTTCTTAAGTGGATCTTTAAATAAATACTCAAGTCCATTTTAATATCTAATAATAGTGGCTGCTTAAGTCTTCCCAGTTTTGCATAGCCAGCAGGAAAGCTGTTTGATGTTTTAATTATGTCCCTGAAAATGCTGAACCGGTTACAGAAAGCAATTTAGAGGAAAAAATATTTTAATTCTTTTTTTTTTCTTTGTTATTAGTGTTGTGGGGAGAAAGACATTTTCCACATCCTATTAAAAATCTTTCTGCATTATAAAAATGCTATCTTCTGATAAACTACCCTCAATAAGCCAAGGGTTTGCCTCTTTTGTAACTGTTCTGATTAGGGGGTGGGGCCTAGATTTTTTTTTTTTTTAAGGAGAGAAGTCCTCATAGAAAATGTGTTCCAAGGAGGGGAGACATGGAAATGGAGCATGCTTTGCAAGAAAAGGAGGAAGAAAATCTTTTAATTACATTTAAAATTAGCCAGAACCTTGTGCTTGTCCCAGAGAGATTCCTGGGAGGGCTAGAAGGAATCGGATGAACAGGCTGATGTAATCACTTCAAAAGCCCCACCTGGAAGTCTGGGCTTAGGAGGAGGCTGTGGGGACATTCCGAGCTAGGTCCTGCTGGCCCCGGGTCATACTTCTGGGCAGGAATCAGGAAAGTGGTCCCCTAGGGAATGAAGCATGAGGAGGAAAGATATTTCCAAGGAACGGAACCAGCTGTCCAAGTTGCAGGGAGGCAGATGGGATGCGGGAGCGGGGAGAGAGCAGGCTGGAGCTGAGATTCCGTCTCTCTTCCCTCAGTAGAGAGAAGCCCAGCATCATGGAGACTGGCCCGCCAGTGACAATAAAGGTGCCCAGAAATGAGCATGAAAAATTCAGGGTAGTGGTTCCCCAGAAGGAAATGGTCTCTGGGATGGTGGTCTGGGCAGGGATTTCTCCCTAGGCTTTAAGTTAATCCTCTACTGAAAATCAACTCACTTGTCTCTTCTCTCTTCTACCTCTCCTCTACCTTCCTCTCCCTGTTTTACTTCTTCCCCTCATGCCCCCTTCCTCACTCTCTTCTCCTTCCTCCATGTTCTTCTAATCCCAAACAGCATTTGGCAGTAAGTGTCTTAGAATCTCAAAGTTAGAACTCAGACATTACTTTAAAAACAAACAAACAAAACCATAAACACCCCAGGTGGTATGCACTTAAGGTAGAAATCCAGTGTCTGCTTGGCTCACATGTGATAAATTCCTGAGGGCTTGTAAAACACAGGTTCCAGCTCCTAATCCAAACCCAACCTGAGACCCTGCCTTTCTGAATAAGCTGCCAGAATTACACAGAAGATGACACTTCAGTGGTAAGAATGTGATTGTTCAGAACACAAGTACAGACCTTGTAATATCTCCTCCAATAAGGCCACACCCTCTAATCCTTTCCAAGCAGTTCCACCAACTGCAGACCAAGTTTTCAAACATATGACCCTACAGAGGCCATCTTCATTTAAAGCAGCACAGCTGACAGGTGATGGAGATGTTGTCCTTGCAAATATCTGTGGACTGAACGGATGAATGCATGTGCTTCCTTGTATTTCTGATTCTAAACCCTTGGCATCCACTGGAAGAGAGGGAAAGGAGATAGGAGGGAGATAGAGAGAGAGGGAGGGAGGGAGACAGAGAGACCAGAGAGACAGGGACAAAGAGGCAAACAGAAAGACACTGATTTAGGACCCTCAAATCTGCAATTGTTCAAGTCTCTTATATAAAACCCATTGCAGCCAATCTATGCATGCCTTTCTATATACTATAAGTAACTGCTAAATTACTTATAATACTGAGCACACTGCTAAAAATTGCCAGACTTTATTGCTCAAGGAACAAGAAAGCCTGTGCGGTTCTGCAGCCATCTTGTTTTCCTCCCAAATATTTCCAGTCCTTGGTTGAGTGAATCCAAGGTCACAAAACCTGAAGAGTAAGAACCCACAGAGAGTGCGGGCTGATTGTCCTTATTAAATGCATAAGAACTTGAGTGGATCCCTTCTCCTGGAGCAGAGGCTCTTAGCCTGATGACTTGTGTTTATTATAGAGCAGGCTGATCCTGGTCTTAGGAGACTTTTTATTCTGTTTAGCTAGAACACTGTAGAAACAAGACCTACTCAGCTGGCTCGTCATTGGATACAAAGAAATGCCACCAGACTTATCCTCTAATATCTTAGTCAGCTTCATGTTGTCTTTTTTTTTTTTAAGTATGTTTTTGTTGTACTGTTATTTTGATCAAAAAGGAGGCTGAACTTGTTCATTTATTTATTACATATTGACTGTTAGAGTTCGCTTCAGTTGTCAACTTGACACACCTGGGAAACAGGAACCTCACTTAACTGCCTGCATCGGATTGGACTGTGGACATATGTGTGTACGGGGAGAGGGGGCATTTTTCTTAATTTCTGGTTGCTGTAGAAGGGCCTAGTACACTGTGGGTAAACCTCCTAGGCAGGCAGGCAGGCAGGCAGGCAGGCAGGCAGGCAGGCAGGCAGGCAGGCAGGCAGGCAGGNNNAGGCAGGCAGGCAGGCAGGCAGGCAGGCAGGCAGGCAGGCAGGCAGGCAGGCAGGCAGGCAGGCAGGCAGGCAGGCAGGCAGGCAGGCAGGCCTGGCCTTTAGGAGAAACTAGCTGGGAAAGCCAAGAGGAGTGAGCCAGTAAACAGCATCCCTCCATGCTCTCTGCCTCAGTTACCTCCTTAGCCCCTGCCTTGGCTTCCCTCCGTATGGACTACATCATCTGTGAGCCAAATAAGTCCTTCCTAGGTTGATTTTGATCAGGGTGTTTAGCCAGAACACAGAGAAATTCCCTAGCTATGTGCAGCTATTGTGTTGTGAACATGGAATAAGCAACTAAACTAGGCTCTATCTTGGGTGTCTAAACTAGCAGGCCATGTGCTACTAATAAACTTAGCTTCAGTGATAGCCCATTACATTGGAAACATCTGCCTTCTTAATACCCAGGTGTCCTAGAGATGGTGGAGGGAACTAACACTGTTGAATCCCAAATCACCTCCTTCACACTGTAAGAGAGTCATTTTGTAGCAGCCCAATCAGGTGGCTGTTAATTTGTAGCAGCCCTATCAGGCAGGTATTAGTTTGCCCATCCTATAGATGAGGAAATATGGAAAGGCTAAGAAACATATGCAAAGTTATGTAGCTAGTGGGTGTCAATATTTAAGCATTATTACACCATAATAATGCATTCTCATTGTAGAAAGTAGTCCTCCTTCAGAGAACAGCTAAGTTAAAGAAGGGCAAAGCTAGATGACAGTCAATAATTTTAATTACCATAGTTCTCCTTTTGGCTGCTATCTTAGTTACTGTTCTATTACTGTGTTATGATGCCATGACCAAAGCAATGGATAAGCAAAAGCACTTTATTTGGGATTCGAAGTTCCAGAAGGCTGGAGTCCATGGCCAGCACAGCAGTGGGCATGGCAGTAGGCAGGTCGGCATGGTTCTAGAGCAGTAATGAGAACTCACATCTTGACTCAAGCACCAGTCAGAGAAAGACTAATTAGGGATGGTGATGGGTTTCTGAAACCTCAAAGCCTGTCCCATTGACACACTTCCTCCAACAAGTGCACATTTCCCAGTTCTTCCTAAACAGTTCTACCAACTGGAAACCAAGCACTCAAGCATACGAGCCTATGGGGGCCATTCTCGTTCAAATCTCCACAGCTGACCAGATAATGGAGACTGTCTCAAAACATACTTGCTGACTGAGGTAAATGCCTGAGAGCCAAGGTTCAAATCTGTGAAAACCACTTTTACAAGGAGCAAGTACAGTCTCACCTTCAGTCTGGTAAGCCTTCTAGATCAGGAAAAATCCAAGAATAACAGATCTATTCCAGAGAGTAATTCTTAATCTGTTGGTTATGGTCGATATTGTACCCAGAACTGTGTCAAACCTTTTTCGATACCTCAAATATAATCATTACAAATGAAAGACAAACTTTGGAGAAGTTAACTCACCCTGGCGGTCCACGTTCAAGGCTTCAGTTTCAAAGCCCAAGCTATTGCATGGTACTGTCTTGCCTCAGAGAAAGCTTCCTTCCTGGCCTTTATGCCTATCTCCTTGTAAGGCATTTGGGTGCTGTCACAGATGCGACTGGGTACCTTGTATACCACTCTCGATCTTCATGGCATCACCAATAGACCACTCCTGATTGCCTGGCCAGATCACAGAGCAGACTAGAAGTGTAAGAACTGGTACTCACAGAAGGACCTGGAATCAAGGAGTAATGGAAATTCTTCATACTGGAAAACTGAGGAGGGAGCTCGCATAGTTTCTAGGACTTGCTGTGAGACCAAGCCACAGTTGGCACAGCCAGCCTGGTCATGGGCACAGCCCCTATGGCATTCAGATTGCTTTTTCTTCGGCGTTCAGATCAATTCAATTACTTATACCTCTGCTTTCTCCTTAGCCTCTACTTTGGGGAAAGCCCAGCCTCACAGAGACATCATCACCTCAATGCCCAGAAGCTAGGAAATCCCCTGAGATTGTGATGAGTAAGAATAAAAGCTAGGTTACAAATGAATACTTGTTTTAGATTTTGTGTATGTATGTGCACATGCCCATGGACCGTGCTTGTGTAGATGTCAGAAGAAGTGAGTCCTCTCCTGCCACCACGAGGGCCCAAGTATCCAACTCTAGTGGTCATACTTGGAGCAAGCACCTTCTCCTATGGAGCCATTTCCCCAGCCCTGAGCATCCTCTCCAGCAGAAGAAAGGTTTCTGTCTGTCACTTTGCTTCTCCTAGGGGAGATGGACTGGTAGGGAGAGGTGACAGACTGTCTCATCCCCTTAAAGCACAAAGGGGCTTCAACTGAAGTAAGGGTCCCTAGAGAGTTTGGCTGGTGATGAGACATCCTACATGCCCCTGGTCAGAGAGCTGGCTGTACCGTGTGGATTTAGGGCTCAGGTAAGCAGATATGGGGCACAGTGGCACTCCTGTAGGTTTAATGTAGAGTTAGGGTGCTCTTGAGGACTCAGGAATGAACCGGACCATGTCATCTTCTGGAATTTGCTGAGAGTCAGGAGTAGGGGACAGAAGCACAAAGCCAAAAGGAAGTTAAAAGACCTAGTTTGAATTCATAGCCCTACTATCCTTTCAGAAACACTGCTGAAATTAGTGGGTTAAGGGTGGTCTGAAGGGTAGGGGAGGACACGTTGGCTGGGGCGGCCTGAGATTCTTAGGTTTGCAGCAGGAGTTAACCATCAGGGATTCAGAATCATTTCAATATTTTAACAACTGTCCCGTCACACAGGTGCATAATGACTGCTCGAAAGCTGGCTGGTGTCTGGCACCTTGCTAGGTGCCGAGAAATAACAGTGAGGCAGAACAGGCTTGTCTTACTGTCTAGGGACGTAGACTGCCTTCGCTTCATCCCACTAATGAGCATATGATTATAAACCAAGATGGATGTTCACAAGGAAAGAAACTTGGTTGTGAAAGCATAAAATATCGGGGCTTCGCTCAGTGCCAGGTCACAGCCGACTTCCCCGAGAAAGCGTAGCATCCAGTGCTGGCAAATAAAGTAAGTGAGATGACTACCTTTTCCACAGGGGGAGTCCCTGGAGTAATAGAAAAGAGAAAAGTCAGTGTGCCCAGAACCAGTAGAGTGAGGATATGGTCTGGTTCACAATGGCACAGTAGATTCACAAAGGGGCCAGGCAGGGATGGGTAAATGTCGAGATTTAGGGGTCCAGGGTCACTGGTAGGTTCTAAATGGGTAGCTGACCATCATGTAGCTGCAGTTTTGGAATGATAAAGGCAGGGGCAATGGGAGACCTTGCAATACAGTTCAGAGTTTGAGCCGAGGATGGCAGCCTGCTCTAGGTGGTGGCCAAGGTTGGGAGGGGGCATGGAAAAGGATGGACCAGAGAGAAGCTGGGTGTGGACCAATGGAGGTGGTGATGGGGAAGGATGGACCAGAGAGAAGCTGGGCGTGGACCAGTGGAGGTGGTGATTCATAACTCCAGGGAAGGCTTCTAATCCAGTTCCTTTAGCTATTCTGAGTGGGGCTTTTTCCTAGGCTGAGGCATGGGAGCAAGATTAGCTCTCTTAACTGTAAGAGGTCTCATCCACTTTCTGGCCTTCACTTTCCTCAACTGTATGAAGGGGATGGGTTATATTACCCGCCACCCCCCCCCCCAGGGACTATTCCCCATTGGTGATAGCCACAGAAACTAAAAATTTAACCCATACCGTAGACTCTCATTACCTTCCAAAGAAACTCCTAAGATGCGATTTCTAAGTCACGATCCTCTAAAACACTAAGATATAAAATCTCGGGTCTTTCTGTCTTCGCTGCTGAGCACACGAGCTGTGGGGAGAGCTTGCCACCTTCAGTCCTCAGGGTCTTCACTGAATCAGGCACATCATAGATCAGGACTATTCTGGGCTTTCCTCACCCACACCCCAGGAAGTGCCTTCTGCCCTGCTATCCCATGACAGGGCCCATGTGAGCATCCTACCAACCTAGTAAATATCTATGACAACAGACTGCTTTATCTGACAGGCCCAGAGATCTCCTGGGATGATTTGCCTGTCTGAGAGTGGGGGCTGCTGGGGAAGTCAGGTGAGAGATGCAGTTGGGAGGAGGCTCTTGGGAACCTCATTTATCTTGAAATCTGTGGGGGAAATATCTGCTCAGGCTTAGGAAATGAGAGGAACTGAGATCCAGAGACCAGCCTAGGCTATTTGTGCAGACCAGGAACCCAGGTTCTCTTACCAGGTAGACAGGGGAGCAGGGTGGGTATTTACTAATTTATTTTTGACAGAGGCTCAGTTCTCTAGCAATATCCCAAAAGGCATTGGTGCTGTGCAGCTGCGGAGGCTGGGTGGGGCCTCCTCCTTCTCCCTTTTATCTTACTCAGTGCATAAATCCATTAGCATGGCTTTTTCTTGAGCAGCCAAGATGTTAGGGCCCATCACTCAAGTCATCCACGTGGCATTTCAGCCTTTCACTGGAAGACAATTGTGACTTCAGTCAAAGCCTCTTGACAGGAGAAAATGGGGACCTAGGACGGAATAATGCAGCCAAGTGCCCGCTGTCCCCTGCAGATCGTGGCTCTGTGCGCCATTACTTCCCAAATTGTCCTGCTGAAAGAATTCGCTTGTTTACATCTCTTTACGCCCCGGCATTTAACCTTGGGTTCTGAAGACTCTCCTTCCTGTGGCAATTATTTCCTTTGTGGCTTTCATTTTATGTAATTACGGTGGACAGTCATCACGCAGGCATTTTACTGAGCGGGAGGCAGGGCAGAATGAGGCTCCCATTCCTTCTGGCCTGGGAACCATGTGGATCATTTACTGACCTGACTCATTTGGGTTTTTTTCTTCAAGGGTTTTCACCCTCCCAAAAGAAATAGAGAAGATATATACCTAAAAATCTAAAAACACGGGAAGGGACAGCAAATGACAAAGTGCTGTGAATTTATCTCAGGGTGCCCATGTCAGCAGACATGACACAGAAAACAAGTCACAGTTGCCAACTTCGTGATTGTGCGTGGGTGGCTTTTAGCCTAGGCAGACAGGTTTTTGCGTTTTTTAAAAAATTTATTGTGGAACATTTCGAACGTCTGAAAATAGACAGGATGTTGCTGGTGGGGATGTGAATTGGTATACCTCTTTTGGAAAGACAGACTGTTGGTTTCTTAAATGGGTAAACATAGAGTCACCATATGATTTAACAACTGCACTCCTAGGCATACAGGCAAGAGAAATGACGACATTTACACACAGAAGCTTACACTATTGTTCATTACAGTTCCACTTAACATGTCCCAAAGTAGAAACAACCCACAGCCAATGAATAAATTGTTATAAAAGAGAATATTAAGCCATAAAAGTACCCATGTATTGGCATAGGCAGCAACGTGGCTGCTATGTGAAAGGCGCCAGTCACATTATGTAATTTCATTGAGGTGAAATGCCCAGAATAAACAGATCCACAGAGGTAGAAGATGCACTAGTAGTTTTAGGGCTGCAGAAGGGAGCAGAGTACAATGGGGCATTATGGCTAAGGGACATGGGGTCTAAGGAAGTGGTGATTAAAACGAGGCTGTGCTGATGGCTGACATGCTTCAGGTGGGCAGGCTGCGTGGTTCCCAAGTCATACCCCAATATGACTGTCAGTGAAGAATAAGATGGAGAATAGTCAGGGTTTCAAGCTCACGGCCTCGAGCCAGTCTTGCACCGTGCCATAGTAGCTTCACTCTGCCCTCCAGTCAGCACCATCCTGTTTAAATTGCAATATGAACTCCTAAAAAGAGCAAGGGCTCGCCTAAGAAAAGATCATTCACACCATAAACACTTAACAATAATTTATCAACGGCATTCAATATATGTTGTTCACATTGTCTTTTACACACACACACACACACAGTTTGAGTCAGGATTTAAATTAGGTAGATGTCTTAACTTCTTTTCCTGTTGCTATGGTCCCCCCCCCCCCCCCCGCTTACCATTCAAGGTACATGGTGGGGAAGTCATGGAAGCTGGAGGAAGCTGGAGCTCGAAGCAGCCTGTCCCTTTGTCTGTGGTCAGAGGTGAGCCACCTGTTTTCTCCATCTCACAGACCAGACTAGGATCTCTTGCCCAGGGAGTGGTTGGTCCTGTCCACGATTACAGTGGATCTTGCCACATCAGTCAAAGTACTCAAGATAATCCCCTCTAGGCCCAGAGGCCCATCTCCCCCCCACCCCACCCCCCAGGTTCTGCATTCTGCTGACAAGTCTACTACCCCAGTAAACACATTGAAAAGGTTGAACTGTTCCTCGGAGTTTTTTTCACCCTGAGATATCCTACCCACTCTCCTTTGAAAGCCATCTAAAGTGTTTAAGACCTTTGTCTCAGACTATCGCATCGTCAGGATTTTTACTGATAACATGCCAATTGTGTAGTTGAATGTGTTGCTCTGTCCCCAGACCTCTACTTTCGATTGGTAGCTCCTTCTAGAGTCTGCACCTAACTCATCCTTCTGTCAGGAGGCCAAAGCTCCCCATCTTTCTCTCTGTGGTGGCTACTTGTAGCTTTCAGGGCTTGAATCCTTCCATGCACTAGGATAGTACAGTTTTTAAAAAGTAAAAAGAATTGTCATCACTCCTTTTCCACATACAAATCAGAGCTAAGCTTCTTCGTTTCACTTTTCTGAACCCATTAGAAACTTGTCCTATCTTGGAAAGAGTCTTGAGTTTGACAGATGAGCACAGGTCTTGGAGATCCTGCCCTGCAGCTTCTAAAACCCTACACCTTACCCCAGAGCACAGTAGAGGCTGATGCAATGGCTCCGTGCAGGGAGCAAAATGGAAGAGACCTGTCTGCCCACTGTTCCCTTTCACCCTGTGTCTATCTGCCTTTCCTCCAGCGCTCAGCAAGCTCACGGGTCTCTGTATGCTTACCCATGCTGCTCTCTGCTTGACTTGCTCATTTATTCACCAAATATTTACTGAACACCTGCTGCGTACCCAGCACCATGCGAGGACCCGAGGAGAGAAACACAAACAACACACTACCCCCCTAAGACGTTCACAGTTTGGTGGGGGAGGAGAAGCTACAAGCGAATTCATCATTAGGAATTCCTCTTGTCACTCAGGTCACTTGTCACCTCCTTCAGGAGGCCTCTTTCCTCCTCCTTCTGGTCCTGCAGAACTGACCACTCTCTCTGTGTGGTCCTTCTTCCTGGATGCTGGTCCAGTGCTCATTAACACTGGGGGAAGGAGGCCGGAGCATGGAAATCCTCTGGCTCACAAGCTCCAGTGGGAAACAATCTGAAGAAGGATGCTGTTACTATTTACATCTGTTTCTGTTGTTTACTAGTTGTGTGATTTGGGCTAAGTGACTTCGTTTCTCTTTTCTCAGGTGTCGTATGGGATGTTTCCTACCCGGAAGGGTTATATTGAGGACTGCAAAGTGAAGAGAGAACATACCTGCAGTTACCGCTAATTTCCTTCTCCTACCTGAATTTCAGCATCTCTTAGTGCTAAGCACTGGTGGGGTCACTTGGGAAGGAATAGGATGGAGTCTTAAGTCATTTAAAAGTCAGTCAATAAGTGTGGGGAGGGAATTAACAGAGGAGTCTGCCAGAGCCTTGGGCTGGGAGGTAGAGGACTTCAGGATGCTGGACTCCACATCTGTCCTCCATAGCGACGGTTCTCAGTGTGGGGGTGGGTTGGGTGCGTGGAACAGGGGTGATTCCCCTCCAATGGTATTTTGTAATGCCTGGAGACATTTTTGGCTGTAACGATTCTAAATATTTTACAGCACCCAGAATAGCCTCCTCTCGCCTCAGCAAAAAGAACCTTTTGGTTCAATATGTTAATGGTCACAAGTTTTTGGAAACCCAGTTTAGAGCCTTTTTGCTCAAAATGTGGTCTTCAGACCAGCAGCCCCAATGTCATCAGGGGATCGTCAGAGTTGCCGAATCCTGGCTCTTGCCTACTCCTGCTACATCAGAATCTTCTTTCTCTCTTTCTTTCTTTCTTTCTTTCTTTCTTTCTTTCTTTCTTTCTTTCTTTCTTTCTTTCTTTCTCTCTCTCTCTCTCTCCCTTTCTTTCTTTCTTTCTTTCTTTCTTTCTTTCTTTCTTTCTTTCTTTCTTTCTTTCTTTCTTTCTTTCTTTTTTAATCACCTCATTCTGGATGTGAAGGCACACACTCCAATCAGGGAAGAAGGCTTCTAGATAGACTTCTCAATCTTGAAGGACTGTTAGAAGTAGGACTGACAGTAAAAATCTAGCACTCAGGGTAGATAGTCCTCAGGCAATACAGTGTTCAGACTGTGCAGTGCTCAGACTGTACAGTGCTCAGGCTAGGGAGTGCTCAGGCTTTACCCAATAGCAATGAATCAGAACCCCTGGGAAAGACCCTGGACACAGACATGTTTAAAATCTCTGAGGTGATCTCAAAGGGAAGCTGGGATGGTCATCTACAAGCCCATGCTCTGATGATGTGGGGAGATTTGTCAGGGAATATTGGTTCTAAAATAAACAGAGTTCAAGGGCTGGGGAAACGGCCCATTCAGTAAGCATTCCTACAAGCATGGGGACCCAAGTTCAACAAGCAGAAACTGGGAATGCTAGAAACTTGTAATTCTAGTGCCAGGAGGCACAGATAGGCAGATATCAAGGGATTGATTGCTTGCTGGCCAGCCAGCCCAGCTTCAGGTCTTATTAAGAGACTTGTGAAGGAGAACACTGGAAGCTAACCTCTGGTCTCCACACACATGTGCATGTACATGCATGCCATGTGTGTAAACACAGAGTCCCTCTGCATATAAAAGTCTGGGTAGAGTATATTCAACTATTCATGGTGCCCATTTCGTTGTGATCTGTGGAAGCTCACAGATCCTACTAAGACAGTTGCGACCATAGTTTGAGTCATGACCTCGCATGTGTCAGTTTTCTTGTATACTGAAAAATTTTTAATTATCCTCTGAGGGTTTTGACAGTTAAGTAAGCAGATGAGTGAATGTGTTATCTAAGAAGTAGCATGGAAGATGTGTGCCCTGGATATTAGACACAGGGATCCACTCACCAATAGGCTGTCCATGGAAGAAGCAGGGGCCCAGCGAGGCTCCAGAGTCAGGTCTCCAAAGAAGGAAGAGCACACATCTGGTTCCTTTCTGAGCTGTTCTGAAAATGGAGCCTATTTAGACTTAGGGTCTCCAAGAAGATGCATCCCTTCTAAACATCTCCCGCCCCGACTTCTAATTAACATGGGTCCCTACTTCTTCCTAGCTGTGGATCATTAATGATCATATCAGTGCTCAGCAGATAAGGGCTTCTTCTTATGGTGGTTGAGGGGAAAATAAGGGTTCCAGCAGGTTCTGTGGCTCCTGACTCCTATGTGGAACAGGAGCCCTTCTGCAATTCCAGTACATGAAAGGCCTTCACTTCTTAAAACAGGTAATGGTTTTATCGTGCTGGGATAAAGGGTTAGAAATGGGCTAACCTCATCAAACACTTCCGTATCTGATCTTACCTTCCCAGCCAGGGGTCATGGACACTGTGGAAGGGTTCCATTTGCCGGATGATTTCCAGTGTGGCTGTCTTCTCCTCCGAGTTTTGCCTGTTGAGTTAAGTCGGCACGCTGTGGGAACTTGGGGTAAGTGACCTCATTCCTAGTGCCTGGGAAGGTGGGAGGATGAAAAGTCCATATTGTGCTTGGCTGGGAGAGTTTGTCAGCTTTCTGGGAAAACTGAGGGAAGAAGGCATGCCCCCTTGGAGGAAACAGAGGTTTAAGGGACAAGACCAGCCCTCTCCCTTCCACCTAGAAGCTAGGTCATAGGCACACAGCCCAGTTCCAGTGGGCCAGGTTCTCCTGTCTAGGGAAAACCCATTGGAGACTGCAGAGAGCTAGCTGTTGCAAAGGGTACCCCACTCCATCTTTTCCTACCTTCTCTTCCTTCCCAGCTCCTGGGCAGCCACCATGTTGGTTTTCAACTCCTCAAGGGACCTGCCTCTGATAGAAGACCACGGATGCTTGAAGATTTTTAAGGTGGAGCTGACACACCACACTATGATTTGGAAATCCAGGATTCTGCCCAAGAGAGTTAGCTAGACTCATCACGAAGCTGGGCAGATTTGAGAGTGAAGAGAGCCGGGAGTGAAACGAGGGACTCTGAATCTGCTTACCTGTAGCTCGGCTTTCATTTGCCAAGACATTTGCCAAGACGAGACACCCCGAGGTTAAGTTCTATTGTGAGGGATTTGTGAGAAGGGTCTGAGGCTTTCTCATGCAATCTGAGTTTGTTTGTTTGTTTGGTTGGTTGGTTTGTTTGGTTTGGTTTGGTTTGGTTTTTTGAGACAGGGTTTCTCT
>NC_034590.1:167091419-167111851 GCF_900095145.1 Mus pahari
CCTGCCTCTGCCTCCCGAGTGCTGGGATTAAAGGCGTGCGCCACCACGCCAGTTTTAATAATGTTATGGTTCCTACTGGAAAATAGATCCAAGCAAGCAGGGTGCCCCCCTGGGATGGGGTAGTGCCCCCCTTCACCTCCTGGGGACCTGCCTTCCAGGACCCATGTTCAAAATGCTTCTTATAGGTTTGCAGTAGCCTCTGCCACTCTGCCAGCTCTGAGATGGGTGTCCTAACTCCAAGATGAGAACTCTGTCTTAATAATATGGAAACAAACATAGAAGTAGTAGCTGACGAAATATTATACTGAGAATTGTAAGCCTTTCCCTGTGAGGGGCTCTGCGTGTCTTTGAGCTGACATTCCCTTGCAGGGTGTGGCTCCCCATGCAGCACACCGATAGGCGGCGGTCTGGTATGAACGTGTTCAATGGCAGGAGTCTTGGTCTCCCTTTCCTCCTTCTCCTCAGATCTCATCTGGGACCATCTGTATGGGCGTTCACCTTCCGCTTTCTACCCTATGGTCTTTCTTCTCACTGTTTAAGACTAAATGGATGAGGGGCGTGTCCGGGTCTGAGGTCTACTTTTTCTGGTGTTGAGAGCTGGTGGCAGGATTTATTGCTCCCTGTCCTGTGTTACCTGCAGCTTAGCCAGCTGCAGTTCCTCTTGCTGGGTCTAGGGGGATGCTAAGTTGCTGGGCAGTATCCACCTTCTAAGCAGGTCCTCCCCTGATGCTCAGCCCTTCTCTGGAGAGTGAGTCTGAGGAAGGGAGAGTGGCTGGAAATGACCTTGGGCTGGAATGACCCCCCTCCCCCAATAGGAAGCCATCAGCCGTCAAATCACCTTTCTCTTGGGCTCGGGCTTTGATCTCTACCCAAATCCAGGTCAAAGCAAGGCCTGGGGCATCTTTTCCAGGAAGCTGTAGCCAACACACACCTTCGTCTGTGTCCCCTAGGCCTCTGTACAGCACCAGGTCCTCCTGGGTCCTCACACTCCTGCCGTGTGACAGGGAGATGCCCGCTGGCGCACAGGCCGAGCAATTAAGAAGCTGTGCTTCCCTCCTCTTCCCTTCCCTAATTGTTATTTTTGTCCCTGCTTTCAAACCATCCCCGGTTTTCATTTCATCTTGCCCCAGCCCAGTGCGCCCGGCAGAAAAAGCCAGCCTGCTCAGTGGGAGGCAATTTTCCCAGCGTGTCCAGCGATAATTCCAACAGGACTGCTTTGTACATATAATTATAAGACTAGGGGCCACCAAAGTGCACCCATAGAGCAGAGTCTCGACTGTTCTTGGTTCTGTTTTAATTATTAAGCCTTAAAGCAAAAACTAGGTTTCAAAGAAAACTTTCTGTACAGCCCTCAATAGAGTTAAAGGAGGAACGCTTTAAGCTGATGAGCTGACACTTGTAGAAGCAAATATATTAAATAAATCATGATTCGTTTTGGGGGCAAAGTCTGACTTACATCAACTCTGGAAAAAATGGATCTTAATGAGTGACAGTTGGGTGTTTTCTGTCACTTCCTGAGGTAATGGCCGCAAGCTGACATTGCTCAGTGGGTGTCTTATACTTCTGAACAAAAGTTTTTTGGAGTGAGATAGACAAGGTAGAAATCCCAAGGTGACTAGGGGAATGTCTAATGAGTGGAAAGACATATTTACTGGCAGTCTGTATGTGAGCTGTGACAGTTGACGGGACTTGATTGTAACAAATATAGTTGATGAAGAAAGGGCTGACAGAGAGGGAGAGGGGGCTGTTATGGGGGGAGGAAGAGTCAAAAGCCCTGCATTGGCTGAACCCTGTTAATGGAAAGCTGGATACAAAGCTCACAGCCATGAAAGGGAGCTGGGATCTTGTGGTGATGTCTAAACAGGAATGTGTCGAGCATGCAGGAGGCGGTAATGGGTTCCGATCTGTTGACCTTTTTGCCCAGAACTTGGCAAGCTGATACTCTGCCATCTGAGGCCAGAAAATGACCCCAGCTCTGAGGACATCTGAAAGCTTAGTAATGTTGGGGCCTAAGACATACATATGTGTCTGGAGATACAGGCAGACGTATGTGGGTCTTTAATTTACAGATGCCATAACTAGGTGGCCACAGTGACCAAGAACCTCTAGGCTCTGGCCGGTCCAACCCTGTGGGACCCAGGAAGCTCAGTCTGGAGGTGTGAGGGAGCCTAAACAAGACATCTCTGTAGCCATTCTTCTTGGGTACCTCTAACCCTTCCTCCTTGCGCCCCAATACTCTCCACTCAGTTCCTCCTCTGCACCCCACTCCTGTTCCTGCTCCAGCACAAAAGGAGTGATTGGCCTGGAAAAGGCAGAGCTGACTGGCATATTAAATGATGACACTTTGTAACCGGCTGGTCAGGGCTTCAACAATCGGCCTGCCAATGAGCTCAGCACTTCTTCCCCCAGGCAAATGTCACACTGAAACTAAACAGGATCTTTTTTTTTTTTTTTCATCCTACACGCTGTTTTTCTATGCCACATATTATTTTATAGTTGAAAATAGGCTAGCTCTTTAAAATGCACAGAGCCGGCCGCACTTCTATCAGACACTCATTTTGGAGCAGAGACAGGCTGGGGTGGGGGAGCAGGAAGAGAGGGTATCCTGTGGTCATGGTGGTGGTAGTGGGGGGGGCTGGCAGACATCTTGACCCTGCCTTCCATGAATGAATGAATGAATGAATGAATGAATGAATGAATGAATAGTGGCAAATTTAAGGATAGAAAGAAGGCTGGATGGATGTAGTTAGCATGGAGATGAGTGGCTAATGAACCTCCAGCCTCATTCATCAAGACAGGGAGTTGAAATTCTTCTCTAGTTCTCTTCAGATATATCTTGATTTGGTATAGTGCTACATTTCTTGTTTTGATTGACCAGGCACATAAGTATTTCTTACCTCTTTGTTGTTTTTAAACATGCTCCAGGATCTGGAAGGTGTTCATGTTAATTCCTGAAGTCTAGGGGAAAGGCTCAAGGTCCTGACCTTGACAGTGTCCCCACTTATAGGGAAAGACAGTCCTTTCCGACAGTCTTGACTGACTTGACCCACTTTCTCCTGGTCAGTTTGTGGTGACCTCACCAGCTGCCCTGGAAGTAGATCTCAGGCAAGACTAAATGGAATGAAACCCTTTCCTGACCAGGAGATATGACATGCCTCGGTACTGGCTGGCTTCAGTGCAGCCAGTGACTGCTCTGCTACGGTTCAGCTGTTTGATGTGTATGAAGAGGTGGGGTGTCATGACTTACCTGGAAGTTAGGGCTTCTTCTCAACAGAATAGCAATTTGTTAAATGGGGTTCAGAGCCTGAGAGGAAGCGGCCTAAGTGTGAGAGATGGGGGTCAGGGGTGCATCTGGTTTGTGACAGGCCGGGCACTGTTGAGAAGATGAGGGGTGACTGCTCCTGTCTTCCACCCAGAGGCTCAGATCCATTTTCAGGGTCCTTTTGGGGTGTTGTTCTGAGCTTCAGCACCCTCATCTATCGAACAAAACTGTAAGCTGAAATTCTTTGGACTTCTCCACCCACTTCTTCTGGACAGGAAGTCAAGAAGAGAGCAAGGTCGAGGTTTCCATGAGTTGCTCAGAGGCCACTAGCCTGCCTTAGAGTTCTCTGGCAGCTGTGATTCGCTGTTACGAATGTGCTAATGGACAGCTGCTTGGAACTCCAGAGGCAAGAGGCCAGGGAGCCCAGGGAGAGACCTCAGATGCTATCCACCTGAAGCCAAGACTGCACAACTCGGCCTCCCCAGCCAGATGCCACCATCAGTGAATTGTTACTGCCAGTGCCTGGTATCAACAGACCCTGGAAGCTCCTGCTAACAAGGGCCTGGGACATCCATGTCTTGGAGCTGCAGGTGGGAGACTGAGGCCCGGCTCTCCCCTTACTTCAGTTTTCTCTCACGAAAGACGTCAAGAGGCAGGCAACCTGCACAGCGGGGCTCAGTCCTGACTCTACGGCCAACAGGAAGAAGGTACCTTCCCTAAGACTTCCCTACTTCTCCTCCCCGCCGCACCCCACCCCACCCCACCCCACCCCTGGCCTCTAAATCATTTCATTGCTGATGCTTGACTGATCCTTTATTTACCATTCTTGTGCCTGGGCAGGACTAGGGTCTGGGCCTCTGCTGGCTTGATAATGACTCTGCACTAAAGTCCTGGCTTTTCCTAGGCCCCAGCTTTCTCCTGTACAAAACGAGGAGAATGCACTTCCCCCTTTTCTTAAGAAGGTCCACTGATGCTCTTTGCTAAAGATCCTAGCACATATCACGCTTGGAGCATCTGTTATATGTGGGGGGCCTCCTCCTTTTCCACCCCACCCCCCTTTTCCATGGCGATTCATGTCCCTCTGGAGCCCCCAGCTTACAGTGTGGACATCACAGGGCCATCCATCTGGGCTTGCTGCAACAGACTTGAGTTGGGAAGGGCTTTCTTTGATACCTTAAATTATTGGCCGAGGAAGGAGGCAGATCTCTGTGTTAGCCCCAGACAAGCACAACCCAGCCATAGCATCACCTCCAGATGTGTGGAGGACAGACAGTCCTGCCAGGGTTAACCCTTTGCGCTCCAGACCTTTGTCTTCTCCAAGGAGAAGTGGAGAGGAAGAGCCAGTCTCAGAGGCTGCTGCACTTTCCCTGTTGACTGTCCATGCTGGGGAAGGAAGAGTGTCCCTTGTTGAAGGCAGAGGCACCGATGTCATTCGGGTTGTCACTGTCATTCGGTTGTCACTGTCATTCACGGGACAGTGTGAGTTGGAGGTGTCCTGAGATTCCCTGTGGGATCTGAAAGATGCAAACTCTTGTCATGAAGGTTGGAGGTTGTGACTGCAGGAGCAGGAGAATTCAAGTTGAGAGGGTTCCCACACTCTTTCCTGAAATGAGAGTGACCTCAGCAATGACCGCAGTCACACCCCCAGAGAGTTGAAGCACACCGCACACTCCCTGCGTGCCTGTCCCTGCACTGTGTGACGAGAGGGCTCTCTGACTATCCTTCTTTCACACATGAGGACACAGAAACCTAGGACAGCCAAGGAAATAATCCAGGGTCACACAAACGGAGTCCTACCCTGCCGGGACACTGGCTAGCTATATCACCCTGAGGACAAACATTCCTGCCTGTTACACCTGTTTTTCCGAAGAAACACCGGCCCTGAGCAACCATGTGCACATAGGGACATCACTACAATACCTTGGACAGAGTGGGCTGTTGACTGTGGGTCAGCTATGCCTTGAGTGTCCCATGAATAGCCCATTTCTGAGCTACCTACTTTATCTCCTTTCACCTGATTGAAGAGCAAAGCACAGAAAAGTTAAGAAACCCATCTGACATCACACAGACCATGTCAAAAGGAGAAATTAATCGAGACAAGCTGACTCCAGAGCCTGCTTGTGAAACATTGGTCTGCCGCATTCCCTTTTAAAGTTATGTAATTATCTAAGTTATATCATTTCAGCAAGAGTGTATGGAACGTTTTGAGTCTAGTACATGCTGGCCACAGTGGTGAACAAGAAAAAATGCTAGCCATGGTTTCTGCTCCCTTTGAACTTGCATTCCAGATAACAGGAGGACAGTAATCTCATGTGTGCAAACATGTGTTATATGTAGAGCTGGAACCTTAGGTAGAGCTCCGAAGGGAAGGAGCATGGTGACCCAAGAACTTGTGATAAGGGACATGACCTAGTTAGGGAGGACTTCCCGGAAGAAGTGACAATCACCTGAGGTGAAGGGGTGAGTAGGCGTGATATAGAGAGCACCGTCAGTGATGGGGACAAGGTGGGAAGGCACATTCCACACCCAGGGGAGAGCATCCGGGAAGGCTTCAGGGAGGATGGAGCAATGCAAAGAAGCAAGGGTCTGGTGGTGGTGGGGGGGGGGGACGGACAGCACTGGCTCTGTGGCTTGAAACGGTTGTTAGGCATGTCAAGACAATGGAAGCTTTGACGTGTGTGTGTGTGTGTGTGTGTGTGTGTGTGTGTGTGTGTGGCCTGTGTAGCTTGCCTGACTGCAGAAAGCCATCCCGAGGAGCTAAGGAGGGAGTGCAGAAATTTATACTGTGCTCAAGGCCACGTGAAGAGTTGCTGAGAGGAGTGGCAGTCACTGAAGCCTATCTGCTGACCAGCACAGGGGGACCTGCTTAGCTCTGCCCAGAGGGCTCTGCTGCCGCTGGTAGAGAAGTGTAGTGTGCAGACAAGTCCTGAGCCAGCATGTGTGTGGTTGACTGGGGCACAGCCATGTCAAGGTCCAGTGCCTTAGACCCGGGGGATGTGGTAAGGCCCCCTTCTGGTCTGTGCGTGGATGCTGACAGTGTTCACAGAAAATCTCCACCCTAGCTTTTTCTCCCAGGATGTTTATGGCCTGAAGGTGGCTTCCCTACAGAGACTGCCTACCAAGATCAGCTAAACCTGCCCGCCCTGTTCAGTGGTGTATAATGATCCTGTCTCTCTGTTCAACTGCATGTAACAAGCACACTAAGCTTCCAAGTGCTTCCGTGAGCACAGTTCACCTGATCCCAGCATTTCTGTCCATGTGTCTGTCCTTCCTTCATCCCCTCATCACCTCTAGTCAGGGTTCCAGGGCCCAAGCACTGTAAGGACTTGGCAGAGAAGAATTTCAAGGAAAGGAAGGTAGGTGAGCTTATAGCCAAGGGGTACAAAACAAAGCAACTGAGGGAGGGTCTCCACCCCAACTGGCCTGCCTGGTTTTTTCTCTCTCCGGGGAAGGGTGAAGTTCTTGTCACTTGAAGGTCAGCATTGATGAGCAGAGGTCTCGGCTACAGAGCCTTCTCATAGCCTATTTGCATGGCCGGCACACAAAAGCTCTGTTATCCTTGCCCATGGCCCTTCCCAAGGTTCGTAAATGTGTATAACTCCCTCTAAAGGTGCCCAAAGCCAAGGGAGGTCCACTCAGCTTTTAGCAAAAGTTTTTGATGGGCTTTTAAAAGGAGACCTGAGAGCTGAGGACACGAAGGGAGGAACACCCCCACCACCCCCGCATACCACTACTAGCTTTTTTTTTTTTTTTTTTTTGCAGAGGGCTGCCCCTGTGTGCATATCTCTTTACAGATAGATGTCTATTATAAAGCAAGCCCAGCTAGGACCTTCTCTTTTCTGAACCACAGAGAACTTTTCAGAACACCAAAATCAATGGCTTTCCCCCTCCCGAGCCTGGTGT
Organism: Mus pahari; assembly: GCF_900095145.1. Lineage (NCBI taxonomy): Eukaryota > Metazoa > Chordata > Mammalia > Rodentia > Muridae > Mus > Mus pahari. The sequence continues at coordinate 167,098,585 of NC_034590.1, forward strand.
GTTGTATGCAGACAGACATTTTACTGTAACAATTATAATAGCTCAGTTGGAAATTACCGTCTGGCTAGGGAGCTGAATCCAAGCCGGGATCCAGCTTCAAACGGCGATATCAGAGGCGAATTAACACTGACATCCAGTTTTGGGCTTTATAAAAACTGCTAGGTTGGGAGAAGAGGTACGTAATTGTTCCTACAGCTCCGGGTAAAGGTTAATACTTGGGGCCTTGGCTGCCGACATCTAGGGCTCCCTTATGCCACACAGCTCTCTCCAAAGACCATCAGGTACTCAGAGGCTCAGGCTCGTTATGTCTTCCATCTTCACAGGCTTCCCTGGAACACCCATCTTGTCTCTCACTGCTGGGGGGAAGGACCAGCTACCCCGGGGTTTGAGGATGTCAGCGACCCATCCTTTTCTTCTCTGTGTTCTCTATTCTAAGGGACACCTCTGTTTTCACCCTGGGGTCTCTGGGACAGAATGGCTAAAGACCCCAGTGTCTTCAGAGACCGTCTGTTTAGGTTAATTATCCAGACGATGAGGCATCGATGCTCCCTCTCTGGGTTGGTTGGCAAACTTGACTAGACTCGAAATGAACCTCTTTGATTCCATCTGCAAAATTAGATCAGATTTGATAAAGTAAAGATGTACCCTTTGAAGTATTCCCTATCAACATAAGTGCTGAGAACACTTGAGTGAAGGAATTTGAACAGTTTTGAAAGCAGCATCCCAGGAACTTCAATGAGGATCGCAGCTAAGGGCATGCCCAGAAGGCACAGGACTAACTGCGTCTATCCTGCAGGCAATAAGCAATCGCTAAAGATTCTAGACTTCTCAAAGTTCAGAGTTCAACGTGCAGAAACTTTGTTGAACTTGTGATAGGCTGGGCTCTGTGGTCTGCGTTCTGTTTTCTGAAGCTCTTTAGAGCATGGAGTGATTTTTCTGGTTTTGTGCCTAGTCTCTCTGCACAGTGGGAACAAGGCTCTTTCTTTCCCTTTAGCTTCCACGGAGAGGAATGAATTAAGCCCCACCAGCCCACCCCACCCCCACTGCTTTCCCGGGCTGTGATCCCTCCAGAGCTATAGGGCAGGACATCAGCAGAAAGAGTGTGTTTATACAAATGAAAAGCAACCGATCTGTGTTAAAGCCCGGTGCTGTCACTAGCTAGCTGTGTGTCCTCGATGGGGTCTTTAGAGTGAGTTTTTCCCATCTCTCCAATGTTCCCACTATGGTTCCAAGTCCCCAACTCCCTTCTATGGGCCAATAATCCCTACTTCCAAACTGAACTGCCCCAAGCCCTGCGACTGGGTTCCTTTACAGCAGAGCTCATGCTAGATGCTGGGGAGAAGGTGCTTCAGTGAGCCTCTGTGTGAGCCCTCCAGGTCTAACAGGTACAGAGAGCAGCGAGCGAGAGCTTTCATAGCAAGTGCCACGCGCAGTGGGAGGTGCACCTATGAAGTGATATGGGGATTCAGGGCAGGGAGCAATTAATTCTGCCACAGGAGGAGCCCAGCAAAGGCATGGAGGTGAAAGGAGAGGATCTGATGTGAGGAGCCAATGAAGAAGAAAGTGGTGTGTGATTTGTGGAGAGTTAGAGATGGCAAACTCTCGTCCTGATAGCAGGTAGTCAGGGACAGCTCACAATTGGATTCTTTTCTCTTAGCTGAGAATGGATTGATGGCAACTCGGGGAGCTCTTTAGCTTCAAAAGAACAAAGGGCTGCTGTGAAGGTTTGAGTGCAATAATCAATGCTAAGGGGAAATACTCTATTAAAAATATTAAAGCTTGTGAGCGAGGCCGGTGGGAGGAACCTGAGGTGGATATCCTGCTGTTTACACAGCTTAGGGACCTAAGATGATGGCACAGTCCTGTGTCACTGAGGTCCTTACCTGTCATGGGAAGGCCACATGCTTCCCCCAGTATGATGCTGAATAAGTGTGGCAAGAATGTTTTTTGCTTGTCTTGTTTATAGTCTCAAGAAATGAAGTGCATGTCAAGGGTTGATAGGATCCAAGTATGTTCTATTCATCTATGAAAAAGCAACAATGAGACCTATCAGTCTATAAAATTAGTATATCCTAATGAAATATTTTGTATGAGTAGGTTTACATAGGTATTTGTTAGTGTGCATGTGCATGTGCATGCATGTGCACATATGTATATAGAGAGACTGGAAGACAACTTCGGGTGTTATTCCTTAAGAAATATCCAGCTGTCTTTTTTGGGGGTGGCGTGTTTTGGGTTGTTTTTTTTGTTTTTCTGTCTTTTGAGACAGGTTCTCTCACTGGCCTGAAAGTCTTCAAGTAGGCCATGTAGGCTGCCTCGCTAGTCAACATGGACTGAACTAACTCTGTAGCCATTAAAAAAAAGAAAGAAAGAAAATCTTTTTATTTTCTTCAGCATGGTGACGCTGGAGAGACTGTTCAGCAGTTCAGACTGTATACTGCTCTTCCAGAGAACCCGAGTTTGATTCCCAGTGTCCATGCCTGATAGCTCACAACTGCCGCTCCAGATCCGGGGGATTTGCCGCCTCCTTGTGGCCTCCTCAGGTACCTGCACTCACTCAGAGAGACACACCTTCCCAAGCACATAATTAAAATGTTTTAAACTGCCTGGCCTTGGCTGTGAGCATTTGTACATATTCTTTGTCATTTTCAGGATGTTCCCTCTTTCTCATTTTCTGAAACAGTTTTATTGTGAGCAGTATTAGATTTTGTTCAGTTTGTATTGTTGTTGTTCCATATCCATTGTCCTTCTTCAGTCTGTTGCTGTGGAAGAATGTTTGTTTATTTTTTCCAGGATTGAATCAGCTCTGCACACTGGAGAAATCCCACTTAGCTGTGGCATGTAACCATTTTGTGCACCACTGGATTGATATTTGCTGATACTTCCTGAAGAAATTTTGTGCCTAAATTCACGAGAGGTGTATCAGTTGGTGATTTAAAAATTATTATCATTATCATTATCATTAGTGTGTGTGTGTGTGTGTGTGTGTGTGTGTGTGTGATGTGTATGTGCATGTGTGGTACACACTTTCGGGGAAGTTGGGTCTCTCCTTCTACTGTTGTTCCTGGGGATAGAACACATTGAAATGCTTGCATGGTGAGCACTTTATTTCCGGTGACATCTTGCTGACCCTAGTTTAGAGTTTTGTTTGTACAGCCTTTATCTGGTTTTTGTATCAGGATAACATCACTATATAAAAGGAATTGGGTATTTCAAGAAGTTATTTTGTAAAATGGACATCATGATTCTTTTCCTCAAGGCAAGCTTGACTACTTTTGGCTAATCTTCTGGATCCAGTCTAGAAGATGGCGCAAGTACCACATCTCTGACCAGGTCCCCACCTAACCTGAAGGTTGAGTTCATCTAACCTTAGCTTTCTTTATATGACTTTAAAATTTGTACCCTCCCATCTGTAAGCACACTTCCTGTGTGTATCTGTCTGGGTTATTGATTTGTACCCTCCCTTCTGTGAGCACACTTCCTGTGTCTGTCTGGGTCATTGGCCCGACCCCTTGTGCTTTTTCACTGAGCATGTTTTGAGCGGCAGGCTCCTGACTGGACACTGAGCATGTTTTGAGTGGCAGGCACCTGACTGGACACTTGGAACCCAGGGCTCCTCCTCATAGCTCATCTTCCCTTCTTCCCTTTTCCCTCGCCACTGGTTCTGAGCCGCATGTAGCCATGAAGCCACCTGCAGCCAGCTCTACAAAGCCACGAAGCCTCCCGCAGCCAGCCCCATGGAGCTGTGAAGCCAGCTCTCTGCATTCTCCACTCTTGCTGACCTCATTCTTGTAGGGAGGGACAGCTGAGCCAGTTCTCTCGGATAGATCGTCCGTTTGCTCTTACGTCTCTACCTAGCACCACAACATGGTGACTGTAACTCATGAAACTGTATTACCTTACAGTTCTGAAGGTGGTGTCCAGAAGGGCTCATCGATATTCAGTGGATTACTGGCATGTGTTCCACATTACAGCTGTGTTCCTTCTTCAGGCTCCGGAGAGTCCGTTTTACTACCTATTCTAGTTTTCAGAAGTTGCCTGAGTTCTTCAGCTTCTTGCTCCCTTTCCCTCAGGGTCTAGAATGACCAGTCCAGTCTCCATTCACACCACTGCCGCATGCATTTTCTCTCTCACCTTCTTTGTCTTATGGGGACCTGGGTCATGTTCTTTGCACTGGGACCACCTGAATTTCCAGAAGAGCATCTGTCTCAGGGTCAGCTGGTTTGCAACCCTAATGCCATGTGCAACTTTAATGATCTCTTTCCAGGACATCATCATAGGTTCTGGGTGTTTGGATGTGGACAACAGTATCAGATAGATATTGTTACAGTTAGCTCTATCAACGTTGTATAACCTAGAGTCATCTGGGAAGCATCTCACTGAGAGACTGTCTACATTGAGTTGGCCTGTGGGCATATCTGTGAGGATTGTCTTAAGGGAAGTGATGTGGGAGGACCCAGTCCATTGTGGGCGGTGTCACCCCCTAGCAGAGGGTCATGGATAACAGAGAAATTGAATGGAGCACAAGCAGGTGAGCGTGTCTGCATTTATTTCTGCCCTTGACAGTGGACAGGACATGACTAGATGTTTGAAGTTCCTGTCCTGACTTTCCTAAGATGATGAACTACAGCCTGGGGCTGTAAACCAGAACAAACCCCTTCCTCCCCTAAGATGCTGTACTGGCTGGTTTTGTGTGTCAACTTGACACAGGCTGGAGTTATCACGGAGAAAGGAGCTTCAGTTGGGGAAGTGCCTCCATGAGATCCAGCTGTGGAGCATTTCCTCAATTAGTGATCAAGGGGGAAGGGCCCCTTGTGGGTGGTACCATCTCTGGGCTGGTAGTCTTGGGTTCTATAAAAAAAAAAAAAAAAGAACATCTCTTCATGGCCTCTGCATCTGCTCCTGCTTTCTGACCTGCTTGAGTTCCAGTCCTAACTTCCTTGGTGATGAACAGCAGTATGGAAGTGTAAGCTGAATAAACAAACCCTTTCCTCTCCAACTTGCTTCTTGGTCCTGATGTTGTGCAGGAATAGAAACCCCGACTAAGACGGATGCTTTTTGTCAGGATGTTCTAATCAAAGTAACAAAAATGAAACTGAAACATACATATGAATAGTATAAATGGACACCGCTACAAAATATGCAACATACTTCTTTAGTGTGCAGGCATCCTTAGCTGACATGAACGAAACTGGGCTGTGGATATTCTCCTGAATCTTATGGTTTTTGTTTTCTGTTTTCTTTCTCCAAACCATTTTTACATTTGTATCCCTGTTGTACATATACATAATAAATGCAGATATATCTTAACTCCCGCATTGTATTCTACAGTAGACACCCAGTTAATCCTCTTATTTCCAAATGATGGACATCAGGTTGCTCCTGACTCCCTTGCAGTACAGATGTTGCTGTAAGAAGCGCCCAGGGCATACCTCCTGTGCGTGGGGATGGACTTGTGATTCTTCACAAGCTAAATGTGTCCACCCCGCTCTACCCTCCTGCCAGCCTTGCCTGTGAGATCTTGCCTCACTATGCACTCTGCCCTTACTCTTCTGTGGTATGGAAATGCTCCAATCATTTCCCAGTTACAGTGCAGCAGACAGACAGGGGAGGAAAGGCAGTCCTAACTCATCACCTACTGGAGACTGATGTGCGGGGTGTTCCATCCTTTATCCCACTTTAGCACCATGCTATTCAGTGACTAAACCCGAGAGGAATATATTAAGGTCTCTGCCCTAGGTCTCATGTTTAGTAAGAATCAAATCTGAATTGGGCAGTGTTTACTCTCTGTTTACTCCCTGCACACCTCATTCTTCATATAAGAACATGTTAAATGAATATGGCAGAGTGGCTAAGGGCCCTGGCTCAACACGCCTTTAGCTACATGATTTGAGATGAGGACTCTCACTCCTGGAAGCCTTAAACTCATCCTCTGGAGATGAGAACATGTGTGACCTCAGCAGGATGCAGGTGCTCGGAAGGTTGCTGTGTCAAGGGCAGGTACTGCTACTTTATTCTGTCTGTCTGTCGTCTGTCTCCAGGCTGAGGTCCTCAGCAGTAGAGGCTACTTTGTTAATCTTTGTTTCACTCCTGGATGGCAGTTGGTTACATCATTCAGCTCAGAAGCTCTGAAGGCTGAAGAATTCCACAGTGAGCTTGGCAGGCTCCACAGACCCCTTAGGATGATAGGAAAAAGTAGCCTGTCTTTCTGTCCAATTCCTTCTTGTCCCCCAAGAAGACAGAGATATCTGCCACACTATCTTCATTATGTGAGCTCTCTTACCTCTGTGTTGGTGACAGTACCCCTTTTGAGGAGGGGGAATCCCAGTGACCTCAACGCTGGTGTCTTTCTCTGCAGGAAGAGGGCTAACCTCTGCTCTCAGCCTCACTGTCAATTAACAACTCTTTCTACCCCACCCCTGTGATTTTTAGGAGCCCTTAAAACCCGGTTGATTTGAGGACCTTGGGCAGCATCTTCTCACACAGCCATTAAACAATCATTACAGCTAGAAAGAGTTACAGCCAGCCCGTGTGGGAGTGTGTGCCTCCTTACGACCCTTTTCAAGTCAGAATGAATGTGTAATCAAAGCATAAAAGGGAACAGTTTCAAAGTTCCAAGCTTTCTGAGCAAACCTATAAGACACCAACCAGTCTAAACTGCTATCTAAATGTTCAATGAGGATTGACACCTACTGTGGCGTTCTAAGTAACTCATCACTTACACCTGCTACACTTCCCACTCCGCTGCTGCCATCTTGACAGACCATCAAGGTGGAGAAGTGGAGATTGAGACAGGTTCTAACCTGATAGTTGAAACAAACCCACAAGAGGCTTTCCCTGAAATGTCTGGCTAGGATTTCACATCTAGAACTGAGATCTGAGAAGTTCTCGCAGGAGCTGGGCTCCTTCCCAAGCTGATGCTCTGCCAAGAAGAAGCCATGTCTGCTGGCCAGTGAGGCGTCCTCCAGCACTGTTCTGTGGAGCCACAGATGAACTCTCTCAAGGTTCAGCTGAGCGAGCACGTCATGGCAGCCAAAGAAGTATAGAGCTGTTTGTGCTCAGAAAGTTGTAAGTTTTGCTCCAGTTCCTCAATGGAAACTTCTCCAGAAAACCCAAGTCTGGTTGATGTCTGAACTGAAGAAAATGTCCCATGGAAGCAGGTAGCCTTGTTTGCTTGGGTAAAACTTCTGCCTGATCACCTCTCCCCAACTCTGCAAACACTGTCCGAAAGATGAGCAAAAACATCCTAGACACCACACCTGACTGTGCCATAAGAGTCCTTGGGGTCTGGGTCTTCTCCAGTGAAATTGTGGGCAAGAGCGTCCATGTGAGATTGGTGGGCAGCTAGCTCATAAAGCCTCACGCAGACAGAGCACAACAGAACCTTCTGGAACACAAGGTTGAACCTTTCTGGTGTGATTAAGAAGCCACCACACTCGAATATTAAATCTGAACTCCCAGTTTAGGTTGTAAATGGAAATGAGTAATGTATTCACTGTAAAAGGGAAAATTCCTCTAAAAGCTGTGTGACACAGGGAAGTTCAACAGCCACCCTGAACCTCTGCCTTCATATTGCTAATGTCCAGGCGACTGTGTCCGCAGCTGCTGCATCAGAGGCAAAGTGTCAAGTGTGAGGTGAACTGCCCACTGCTGACTTCAAGCTTGGAAGCTCCTGGAGTGGAAAGCAGGTCACTGAATAGGAAGTCTTCTTTGCTCAAAGAGACCATCTCCCCTCCGGTCTTCAGGAGTTGTCAAACTTCAGGGTATGTAAGAATCAAAGGGACTTATTTCAAATGCAGATCCCTGTAACCCAGCAGAAGAGACAGCCTGACAGAACTGGTGCCCAGAGACCCACACCTTTAACAAGCACCCAGGTGATTGTGATGCAGAGGGTTCCTGGGCCACACTTTGAATTCATGTGATTTAAAGATACCCACAGGAAGAGGCAGAGGAGAGGCTATAGGAACGTCTTCATGTGAATTATTCAGTCCCATCTCTTTCCTACCGATGACTAACCAACCATTCTTTTTAACAGATTCTTTTTTTTCCTTTTTAGGTTTTTTAAAATTTTACTTTATGTGCATCGAACATTTTGCCCACACATATGTCTGTGTACCGCATGTGTGTCCGGTGGCAATGTAGGTCAAGAGAGAGCATAATGTGTGCTCTTAACCAACAAGCCATCTCTCCAGCCCATTAACCAACCATCCTTGGGTGAATGGTGCCTTTAACTTGGGAGAAGAGAAGAGCATTTTGTGATTAGATATATACAGAGAAGATGACTCCTTTCCTACATACTGCAGAACTGAGTAGTCAAGAGATGTCTGTTGGCCATAGGTAGGGGACACAGAATCTTTAGAAGCTTCTGTCTGGTGATGGCTATTTCATATCCCGCCCGGCACACTTCATCTCCCACACTCTCTGTGTGAGAGAGTGTGTGACTATTAGCGAGGGCATATACACACGTGCAGCATGAGTGCACACACATGTACAAGGGTGGGGGTCAGAGGTTAATCACTCAGCACCCTATTTTTTGAGACTGGGTCTCTCACTGAACCCAAAGCTCATCCTTTCAGGTTGGATGGACCATGAGACTTAGGGGCCCACCTGCCTCTGCACCCCCCTCAACTCCAGCACTGGAATTATAGGCGAGCATGGCTGGACTGGGTGCTGCTGTCTGGACTCACATCATCGCGCTTGCACAGAGAGCATTTTGGTGCACTGAGCCACATCTTCAGCTCTCAAGCCCAGTGCCTTTTAATCTTGTTTATGTTTTCATAAAGCTCTCTCTCTCTCTCTCTCTCTCTCTCTCTCTCTCTCTCTCTCTCTCTCTCTCTCTCGTGAATTACATTTATTTAATTATTGTGTGTGTGTGTGTGTGTGTGTGTGTGTGCACACGCGTGTATACTGTGATAGTCAGAGATACCTTGTGGGACTTGGTTCTCTCTTCCTATTCTGTGCGTTCTGAGGCCCATGGTGGCTATTGTCCAATCACCATTCAGAAAGATCCTTCTGATCCTCACTGTTCCCTGCAGTGTAGGAGAACACCGTGTCGTCACCTCTGTTGGCGTTAATTCGACAGTTGAGTTATTTTAAAGTAATTTTAGCCCTTCTAAACAGTTCACAAAGTGACCTTATAATTCCAGGCCCCACATGACTGACTGACTGTCCTCCATTTTTCCTGGGGTGCCTTAACCCACAGTTCTATTTTGTGTGGTATGGGTATGGCGATTTATGTGGGAACTGCTTGCTTTCTACACTTTGAGAATAGGTATTTAGAGTAAGTTAGTGAGTTGGATCCCCAGAGAAACGGGAGGGCCTAGGAACTTGGGCCAAGCTAACCATTGCCTCTAAGTGTGGGGGCAGGTGGGCGTTCAGATAGGGTCCCCCGCAGTGGAGTCTGGTCAGAGTGTACACATCTTTACCGATGCTCTGTTGCTTTGGAATTTGCTTGGAAAGTGTATGTTTGGGATGCTATGTGTTTCACCAGACTGCCCACAAGGAAGCCTGCCCTCCTGGAATTTATGGCTCCTGGACCCTGAAGAGACTGCAGTGCCAATGGCCTGTGAACGTGGATTAACACTCTGGACTGCCTTCCCAAGCAGCCAGCCCGACAGAAAGGTTCAGTGGCTACCATTCCCAGAGGGCCTGCCTGTGCCCTCTGTGCCCAGAGCAGCAGGTTAAAGCTGTCCATCAGAGGGAGGATGCGGAGAGCCAGGCATTGTCTGGCTCCAGCTTAAGCCTCAAGTTCTGCTGGTTCAGGCTCGGAACGTGAAGGCTGAAGTCAAAGTCTACTGCAGATTGCAATAGTGGACACAGGTTAGTTGGCCTCAGGTCAGAAAGCCTTTAATGGAGACCTCAACTGCTATCCGTGGGGGTGCAAAGGAGGCTGGAGTCCAAGTCCCTACTCTGTCACAGAGCCACCAGGGCCCCCGCTGTTCTGACTAGATTTTCTTTTAGGCTGTATTATTTTTCTTGTTGCTCAACAAAATATTGGACAAAATCAACTTAAGGAAGGAAGGAAGAATTTACTGTGTCTCACAACGGACGGTACAGCCATCACACTGGAGTAGACAGAGCATTGGCAGAGTGAGGCAGCTGGTCACATCGCATGCGCAGTCCGCACTCCGGAAGTAAGTGAATGCAGGGCTCCTTTGCTGCTTCTCCCTCAGGCTGGAGTGCTGCCTGCTTTTGGGGTGGGTCTTTCCTCAGTTAAACCTTTCCACAAACACCCTCATAGACTAAATCCCAAAAATGTCCATGAAGATAACCATCACGAAAGGTCTACCAAGGTGAGGTTCCCTGGGAGATGGAGGAAGATGAATAGCGTCCGGAGCAGAGGCTCTGCCATTTTTTATATCCTGAGGGACCAAGGCCACCCTGGGCTAAGGGGAGCAGGTTCTTTAAACTATTCACTCCGGCCGTTGCTGCCTCACCAGCTGAGGACTGCTACCTCAAGCACTCCAAGAGGATGTTGGAGAATAGACCGACTTCTGGATCACGTCTCTAGCTGCATTCAAAGTAAACAGGAACTGGCTTGTGTCCCGCGAGGGGTGTCAGGTAACCCACTGCCTTCCCCCAGGGGGTCTCTGGGTGACTTCTTGAGAAACACGGAATTTTCACCAAGCTTTCAATTTCGTGTTTCCTGTTCCTCGTTGCCACCTTAAGCAAGCTCTTTTGTGTCCTAGTGATGGCGGCTAGAGAGTCAGGAAAGGGAATCCTCAGGGAAAGTGGGGGACACAGCCATATAAGACAGGGAGGCGCAAAGTCCCAGAGTCTTAGCAGCTCTGCTGATGTTTTCAACAGAGGCTCCTCCCGGGGTCACCTGCAACCTCAGGCAGTTGAGAGAGGTGGCTTCTTGGAAGCCACAGGCTGGAGGGAGGGACTCGAGTCCCAAGGAAGCCTGTCCATCCCATAGGTCTTTTTTTTTATTTAGTAAAAAATGACCCTTTAATGTACCTTATTCGTTTTTTGTGTTTTGTTTTTCCATCCACCCTAAGAAACTGTGAGGTAACTGGGCCAAGATAATTGCCGAACACCTGCGAGAAGCAGGCCGGTGCCATGAGCTCAGTGGAGCAAATGGAGACCTTGTGGTCAGCTGATGAGGAGACCTTCCAACCCCCAAACACCTGCAGAGGCCTGCCACTGGGGACAGGAAGGCCTATTAGGGCTTTGGTAATTGAGATGGGGAGGGAGCTTACAATGGCTCCAGAGCAGGAAAGAGGGAGACAGCTTAGATGACAGGAAACTCTTGTCTCCTCTGTCGGTGAGGCAGTCTGAGAAAGGTGGTCTGGGTAATAATACAGTTAGCTAATCCTGATAGAAACAAGCATGGGAAGGTCTGTGATAGTCGCAGCTAATGGGCTCCAGATGGAGAAATAGAATTGTTCTCATTAGCATGGTTGTCCATGTAAATACCACACACACACACACACACACACACACACACATTCACACATACAGACCCCACTCACATGCATGCAGACACACATGTATGACACACACACATGCACACACATGCATATCCATATCACTTACACACACACCCGCACACCACACATGACACACATGTATGTCACATACACACTCATGAGCACACATCATGCATGCAAGCATGCACACACTCACATCACACAGGCAAGCATACACACATTCATCCATGCACATTCATGTCACACATGTTCTCATTCTTTCTCTTTCTAAGAGACCCACTTCACCTGCATACATGACTTTGATAAGTTCTGTCAAATACGAGTAGTCTTCCTGGGAAGCTCCAGGCTTTATCAAGTTCATCTCCTCCTGTCCCTTCCCCGCTCCTTGTTCCTCACCCCTCCTCAACATCCCTGCATCTGCATGGTTTCCTTAGCCTTGAGATTTCTGAAGTTGAGTTGAAAACTCGGGCTCACAAGACCAATTAAATGGAAGAACATTTTGCACACAGGGTGAAAGTCCCTTTCTCACTCCCTAAATACTGCTGGGCTTTTCAGCTGTATTTCATAAGTGTTAATGTAATGTTGCTGGAAGGAAACACAGTGTGTAGCAGGAAGCTCCCCACCCCCTCTCTGGGATGCAGCTGTTCCTTCGTCTAGGTTGTTAATTCAAGCCATTCCCAGGTGGCTATTCCATAGTATCTCTTGTTTAGGACAAAATAAAAACGAAACTGTCCAAACCTTTCTACCTCGCTCAGCCCTGGTCTCCATAGTCCCGGAAGGAGACCCATGCCCGGAAGTGGCTGCTGGATTTCCCTTTCCTCAGTGAGATGTGAAGCTCCTGTCTACCGTCATGTCCTCCAGGTGAGACTGAGTTGGAGCCCGTGGACTTTCTGTGAAGTGATCTTTGGGGTTGTCCTGCTACAGAACTGTGTTTCCTCTCTGGTTGCTACCTTGCTGGGAACACCAGCCCACCTCATTTAAACTCAGCTCGAAAACTTCCCTTCTGAGCCCTTCCCTGAGCAACTCAGGTTTTTAATTTGGACACACAATAAGTGTTCAATAAATTCTGTGTCTTTAACGTTTCTCCATCATGATCCTAGCCATAAAACAGTTCAGTGCTCATAAAACATTTAGTGGGGATCAAGCAGATGGGTTTGCCTATCATTTGCATATGTCCCCACCTGCAGTCCATAATGATGCCCCCGATTTTCCCCTTGAATAAGGAATACTTGCCCAAGCTGGACCTGCCTATTCTTTGCCATCTGACTGTGACCACTCCACCTCTGTGCCAGCCACAGACATTGGCGAGTCTTAGGACCAGACTCACAGAGGGAGGCTGAGGAGAAGACAGCTCTGCTCAGAGTCCAGGATCTTCTAGGGAGAAGGCAGTGTGGCTCCAAGCTCTAAGCTCTCAGGATGTTCCATAACTGTCTCCTTTTGTTCCAAGTGACCTCCTGTTGCCAGCTGCTCCCAGGGGTGGGGCGGGGTGGGGGGCAAGGGTACCTTTGCATGACTTTATGACTCAAATTTTCTAGGGACTGAGTCATGTGATATCTGGCTCTGCAGGTGGCTATTCTACACTTTCAGAAAGAAATGGCCTGTTTTTGAAAAACCAGAGACCCCAACACTTGACCCACATGACAGTGAAGTTCTTCGTGTCTTCCTAGCACGTCACTTGGCCATTGTATGGAGCGTGTGTGTGTGCCCATGGTGCCCGGATCAAGCGCTTTCTCTCTCTCTCTCTCTCTCTCTCTCTCTCTCTCTCTCTCTCTCTCACACACACACACACACACACACACACACTTCATCTTGCTTCAACAATGGGAAACAGCAAC
>NC_034590.1:167111887-167123373 GCF_900095145.1 Mus pahari
TCTCTCTCTCTCTCTCTCTCTCTCTCTCTCTCTCTCTCTCACTCACACACACACACACACACACACACACACACACACTTGACTTTATGTAAAAGGTTGTAAGTAGGCGAGGGTGAGATTAAAGTGACCACCAAATGCTCTAGTTAAGAGGGAAGAATTTCCAGAAAACAGTATTTCAGTGAACGACAGCATAGAGGTGTGTGTGTGTGTGTGTGTGTGTGTGTGTGTACACACATGTGCACTTGTGCACCAATACCTGTGCTGTTATACATAGACCCAGGGACAGAACACACCCAAGCTCTGCCTTGTGCCCAAGGGAATGGTATTTTAAACCTGTAGTTACTTTATCTAAAGCTCACAGTTGGATTGCCTCTGGATTCAGCCTTGCATCTTAGCCTCAGTTCTGTAGAGTTGGAGAGACTTGAAATGGTTCAGACCTGGGGGTTTCACTTGCCGAGAACCGCCCCTCCATCTGTTGACAATCAAATACTGAGCCTATTAAGAGCGGCAGATCTCAGAGCAGGGAGGAAGGAAGGCATTTCCCACAATCCCTGGAGACAAAGGACCTTTTGACTACACCTGGGGGTGAAGGGCGACTAGCCGGGGTCACAGCAATCCAGACATCAGATGAGCTGCCAAGCAGCTGGTGTGGTGGGAACTGTATACCATCTGACAGAATCTCATCTACCAAACGGGGTTAGCCCAAGGAGGAGTAGAGCACCTCTACCGAGGAAAGTCTCCGGAATTCAGACCTGGGTCACTCGTCTCGTCTCCCTGTTCCCCTGCATTTTAGTCTTCACATGGTCACATGTGCTCCTTTTTGGTACTTCAGCTTCTCAGGGCAAGCCTCTCTCGGTTTTAGTAACTCAGCACGTAGTAGGTGCTCAGCAGATAATCAAGGGATAAGTACATTGAGAGACCCAGAGAGGGGAGTTGTTCCAAGTAGGATCATAGTCCACTCACGCATTGCTTTACATGAGATAGCAAAGGTTACCTTTCATAGGCCAGTGCACCTCAGTGGGTGCATGGATTTTCAAATGCAATGCTGTTCCCCTGTGGCTAAGAGTGTTTGTGCACAGGGCACATTGTGAACGACTACACAGTATGTCTTCAGTCCTGTGCTACAGGAGTCAGGATTGTGGTCTCGGGCTCTGACTCATGACCTGAACTGTGCAGGCTGATGGGTGATGGTATCTCAGAGGTTCCCTAGATGCAGCCCCCACCCCACACACACACACACCAGCCCTAACCTTCAGGTCTGCTTCTGGTAAACTTGCCCAGCCTCTTTGTTCAGGGCCCTCCCTCTGCCCTGTTCCTCCATGCTGCTCTCTGGTTTTTCTCCTTCTCCATTGGAAAGCCAATAACGTCAGGCTCTTTGCTGACTTCCACTTACCCAGGGAGTCCACAGGAGCCCTTGGATTCACACAGACATGAGGTAGAACCCTGAAAAGATGTCTTAGACTCCCCAGCTCTCCAGCTAATGTTACCTCAGTTGGGTATGTAAGGCTTGGACATAGAATTCCCTTCCTGACTCTTGATGAGTATGTACCAGAGGAGTTGGAACTGTAACAGCCCATGATGTGAGGGTCCTAGAGGACAGAGGTGAGGTGCTATCATTCTTGAGCAGTTTACTGGATTTGCACGTGGCTAGAACCATCTGTTCCTACTTGCCCTACCTCTCCTGGCCTTTTGCTGTCATCAGACAGAGCCAGCTGAAACCATGGTGCAGGAGGCACTGGCTCTGCACAGGGTGGCACCTGGGAACATGCAGAGGTTGGTCTTTGAAGGCCTTAGTTTGGGGTTCACAAATGAGAAAACAGGAAGATAAGGGGGCTAGGTCAAGTCCAAGTGCACTTTCTATCGCATCCACGACCCTACCTTGATTATTAAAAACAACCAATTTAAGCTGTGAACTGTAGAGTTGTGGGACAGCATCATAATTGCTGAGGGTATGACAACCACTCTCCTCCAGTTCCTAAGGGGTTAGCATGCAGGAAAGCCCAGTCTAATCCGTCTTGTTCCCACATCTATCTCACATTTCTGATCAACCTTGGTCTTCACAGAAGGACATCAATCACGTTTGTACCTGCATTTAGAGTTTTCTTCGAGATGGCTCACAGCTGGAACCTAAGAAAGCAGAGAGATCCAGCATTGACTGGTGCCCTCTCTGACTGGCATCCTGCTGGCTTTCTTCACACATGTCTTTTTATTTAATCTTTTTCAAGAACCTTGACCATGGCTGAGAATAGGTGTATCTGATAGTCACCCATTACACAGATGGGCCACTCGCACAAATCCCATTCACCCCCCTTTGTTGTTCATATCCAAGTGTGGTTCATGCTGCCTTCACTGATCCTAAGGTCCCTTTTCTAGAGAGAACCTCAGGTATTTCCCTAAAGACTTGAAGGAAGCTAAACACCCAAACTTCAGAGTTTAAGAGAGATTCTGTGAGTCTCTCAGCTCTAGTCCATAACCATAGTCTATGACAATGGTCTGTTTCTACTCTTCTGGAGCAACAGAGGAGCAGGTCAAGAGTCACACCTCTTTAATTCTTCCCAGAAGTCATTGGCAGAAGTGTGCAGAGGAGAAAATCCTCCTTCATGTAAGAGACAAGGCAGATGAATATGTCCATGCAGGAATGCGTTGCTATTTTGACCCACTAGCCATCGATGTACACTTCCTCATCTCGATTCGGTGTATTCAGCTGCACAGTGGGGCTATCCTGTAAGTTCAGATGGGTCCAATGTCAAAGGATGTGCCAGGTCCCAGTGGATCTTGTCTGCGTCTTGAGAAGGTGTGCCCAGGAGAAGCATAAGTTGACTGGACTTCCTGTCTGCTCTTCCAGTGCATGAGTCTGGAAGACTTGGGAAGCACACATGGGATTTCATTCCCAAAGGTTCTCCATGGAGGACACCCCCTCAAAGTGAACATGCCACTTACACAACAGATTAAGAACAACTTCTCATCCATCCCCATTCATAAGGCTGCTGAAGATAAAATGAGCAGTGGAAGAGAAAGTGCTTTGGGAATGACCGAATGTGACGGTTGCCAAGTTAGTGAGCTACAGTAATCGCTACACTAGCAGTGCATTCTGTGGCTGGGGAAGGGGCCATTTGCAAATGAAAGTCCTGTGTTTCTCTTTCTTTGGTTCATATTTGCAGTTTTGCTGTCTTGCTTATGAGTGTCCAACTATTTTGAACAGGCATCGTCATTATTTCTCAAATCTCTGGCCTCTGGATAGTTTGCAATGTTGGCTCAAGTTCATGTATAGACAGGAGGTATTTGGTGAGCCTCAGAGGGCAGAATGCTTCTCACCAAGATGGGGCTGGAGCACAGGAAGAGAGCCCAGAGACAAAGAGAAGAAGGTGCCAAGTGTCATGGCTGGTCCATGGAGACTGGCCAGAGATGAATTAAGCATGACATCCTATGGAAAACCAAACAAACAAAAAACCCCACAGCAAACAAAAGGGCCTGGCTTTCATTTAACAGTCAATCAAAAGGCGCAGAAAGCTCAGGCTTCTTTCTGATGAGGAAACCAGATATGCGAGGCAGTCAGGCCTGCAGTGAGTCAAGGGAAGGAGGCAGCATAATGACTCGGCTTGTCCGTGACCATTTGGCTTGTAGCAATCATCACAGGCCCGGACTGCTTCAAGGAAGGAGCCAGGGATGAGCAGGGAGCCAGAAGCAGGGCCTCATGTTTTGTGTGATGTAAACAGCCATACATCTGGGCACCTCATGTTCTTCTACCTTAGGATGGGAAGAAACTAGCGCTGCTGACAGATGAGGCAGGCTCGGGGAGGAGGGAGCTGGAAGCAGCAGCAGCAGATGATGAAAACGTTTAGATAATGTGGTGTGTGCTCCAGAGAAGGAGAGCAAATCTGCCTGGGCTGGAGACTTCCACGGCTTTCAGATCTGAGTTGGCAGTGCAGAATGAGGAATGCAGTTGGTCACCAGTGGCAGCAATAACCACAGAAGCTGCGGAGAGTGAAGGGAGCATTTTGCTGCCTAATGCTGTCCTTGGACCGAGGCAAAGTGTGGCTGTGGTTACCACTACTGTTTGCTGAGTGCTGTCTACTGGGTTCTCCAGTTTACATCATTCCCAAGGGCTGCCTCTTCCTTGTCTCTACATTAGTGAACGGATTTGTAAGTGACCCAAATAGGGTCAATGAAGTCATGGTAGATCCATGATGGGCAAAAGATAGGCGGTTGTCCCGTAGAAGAGCTAAGCGTTGAGGCTGAGATGTTAGATTTCACTCCAGCTGGGTTTCACACTCAGTGAAGAAGGTCTGTAGGGTTGAACCTTCCAGTTGGTACCCATTTAATTTCTCTATGTCCTATTATTAAAGTATGTGGGGTCTTCAGCAATAGGCTCTTCCCACCAAGGGAAGGGTGTCCAAGAGCAATGGCAACGCCCTGTTATGTTTGCAGGGGAATCTAAAGGACTCCACTGACTGACATCAGGAAAGTAGCTGACCCACACCCAACCCTTGGCCTTTTATTTCAGCATTGTCCCCCATTACAAGATTAAGCTCCCTGCATATCTAAGAAGCTCCCTGCATATCTAAAAAGTTTCTAGCTTTTGAGGAACCTCTATACTGATTTCCACAGTGACTTGAGCAGTTTAAATCAACAGTGAAACAAAACCTGCCAGACCCAGCAACACTGTTGCACATTGGAACTCATAGCTCTTAGGACTGAGCCAGATTAAGCCAGCCAGAATGGCAGCATGGACCGAAGGTCCTGCTTAGGTTTGTGATAACTTGACAGAAGCTAGAATCATCTGGGAAAATGCCTGCATCAGATTAGCCCGTATGATATTTTCTTGATTGATGCTTGATGTGGTAGGTCCCAGTCCACTGTGGGTGGTGCCATCCCCTGGGAAGAAAGTCTTGGGTCATAAAAGGGAGCCGACTAGAAAAGCCATGGGGAGTGTGAGCCAGTAAGCAGTGTTGCTCCATGGTCTCTGCTTCATTTTCTTCCTCCAGGTTCCTGCCTTGAGTTCCTGCTCTGACTTCCCTCAGTGGTGGACTGTGACCTGAGAGTTGCCTGGTAACATAAACTCTTTCCTCCCAAGTTTTTTTTTGGTCATGGTGTTTAACACAGCACAAGCCACCTATAGGACAGGAAGGGCTCATGAAGTCCTACCCCAGGTTGAGAAGCTATTTGCAATTGTCTGCTAGGGGAGAAAGAGGGAAGGGGAGGGCAGAAGGGAAGGAGGAAAGAAGGGAGAGGAGAGGAGAGGAGAGGAAGAGAGAGAGAGAGAGAGAGAGAGAGAGATATAGTGAGAGAGAGAGAGAGAGGCTATCTGTGTGTTCAGTGGATGGTCCTAACCCCCCATACAGGGAGCACTTAGTGGACTCAGTGTGTTACAAATAAAATAAAAGAATACATGAAGTTCAGAGGAGAAAGTGGTAAAGTGGTAGAAGAGAAAAGGGAGGAACTACAGGAAAAGAACGAGAGTTGGAGTTGATCAAACACCTCATATGAATGTATGAGGTTCTCAAATAACACATTTTAATTAAAATAGTTTATAAAGTTATTTGGGGGAAGAGAACCCATGCGAATACTTTACAACTATTAAATTATAAAAGGGTACATTGAAAGAAATATTTTAGGCTAATGGCTATCCATGCAGGATTTATAACTTGTGAATAAAAAGGGGGGAGTTACACTAAAAGTGTCTGTCTAGTGTGGGAAAGAACCAGGTCACCATCAAAGAACAGCCTCTGCAAAGACATGGAGGAAGAGCCCGGAGCTAGCGCTCGGAGCTTCAGTCACCGCGGAGGGCAGCTGTGCTCTCCTTTCCTAAGTGGTCTGCAGAAGTCTTTCTGTGTAAGCTGATTTGGGCTGAGCTTTGAAATGCCCTGTGAACTGGCTAGAGGGAGGGCAGGATCGAGTGAGCAAGTGGGAGGTGAGAGAAGGACATGGAAGCAGGACATTATGGGCCTCTGCAGGTATAGTGCCATGGTTTCTCATGGTGAACCAGGGCTCTGAGGGAGGAGCCTGAGTTCTGGGGGAGGAGCCAGTGCTCTGAGGGAGGAGCCTGGGCTCTGAGGGAGGAGCCTGAGTTCTGGGGGAGGAGCCAGGGCTCTGAGGGAGGAGCCTGAGCTTTGAGGGAGGAGCCAGGGCTCTGAGGGCAGAGCTGGGGCTCTGAGGGCTTTGAGGGAGGGAGGAACCTGAGCTCTGGGGGAGGAGCATGAATTCTGGGAAAGGAGCCATGGCTCAGAAGGAGGAGCCTGGGTTCTGAGAAAGGACACTTCCTACAGAAAGGTAGCTCAGCTCCAGCTGAGAAATCAGTTTAGGACTCCTTACATGTGAAGGGCACAAGGACCCCTAGGAACATCATTAGTGAAGATGTTAAAGCTTTACGTGAGTGCTTGGTCATCACCCAGACTAGTGCTTACTCTCAGCCTTGGGACA
Source organism: Mus pahari (assembly GCF_900095145.1). Taxonomy (NCBI): domain Eukaryota; kingdom Metazoa; phylum Chordata; class Mammalia; order Rodentia; family Muridae; genus Mus; species Mus pahari. The sequence goes on from NC_034590.1 coordinate 167,118,308, forward strand.
GTCACTCAAGCTTGCTGCCCAGTTTCTTTCTCTCTGAAACAGTGACAAAGGCTGTACATTTCAGGGGATTATGATCAGGATTCAATCAGCCAATGTAAGCAAAGAGATGAGGACCACAGGAAACCCTGCACAGGGCCTCGTGAACACTGTAAGCGCCTGTATGATGAACGGAAACCAAGGAAACCAAAGAGTGAAAGTGGTGTGGTAACTCAGAAGAGCCACACCGAGCATTCTGTTAAAATTTTTATATTGGGAAAATTTCAAAGTTTAGTTGGCTTCTTTTTAAGGAAAAGGAGTGTGTATGCCCAAAGTAGTTAAAATGAATGGAAATAAGAGCTATGTATTCACCAATGGTCAATTCAGTATAAGGGTGGAGGCAACTCCAGTATCCATCTAGGAAAAGGCAAATTTATATATATTTCTGTAAAGAACATTATTCAGCCATATACAGGACGGGTATCCTCATATACTCTACAATGTGGATGATACAGGATGGGTATTCTCATATACTCTACAATGTGGATGATACAGGACAGGTATCCTCATATACTCTACAATGTGGATGATACAGGATGGGTATTCTCATATACCCTACAATGTGGATGATACAGGATGGGTATTCTCATATACCCTACAGTGTGGATGATACAGGATGGGTATTCTCATATACTCTACAATGTGGATGATTCTTGACAACACTGTGTTAAGCAAAATAAGACAGACACTGTATATTCCACTGGGAAACTCTACCCACATCCACTGTACAGAGTAGAATGTTAGCTGCCAGGGCTGCAGGGAGGGGAAGGGGGAACAAGGCTTTTCACTCCATGGGTGTGAAGTTTTGGTTTGGGAAGCTGAAGGAGTTCTATCTGTGGGTAGATGCACATGGAACCACACATGTACACATAAGGATGCTGAGCCACGTGTGTAGCCACATGTGTAAAATGACATATTACCTCTGTAAAAAAACATTTTTTAAGAATTTAGAAGCTGGCCATAGTGGCTTAAACTTAAACTTCAGGACCTGGGAGGCTGAGTCAGGAGGATTACTACAAGTTGGAATGAAGACTGTGTTTTACAGTGAGGCTCTATCTCAAGAACAATAGAAAAATAAGTTAAAACTTATTAAAATCTTCATTTTAACAAAAGCACTTGGGATGATACAGAAAGTAAGAGAAAGAAAAAGGTCTGAGTCATTCACATAGCTTCATTGGTGGATGAGTGGACCAGAGGGGCACCTGATAGTGTCCAAATTGTTACAGTGATAAACTCTCTCGCCAGGCCAGTGACTAATAGTGAAACTCACAATTGTTCACATTCCTTCTTACACTCAAAGTTTCTTTGCAGAGGCATGAAATGGTGTAAGTGTCTGAGAAAACAGACACACAGACACACACACACAGACACACACACACACATACACACACACACACACACACACACACACAGTAAGAATAGTGTGATGGTTTGTATATGCTTGTCCCAGGGAGTGGCACTATTAGGTTGTGTGGCCTTGTTAAAATAGGTGTGGCCTTGTTGGAATAGGTATGTCACTGTGGGTGTGGCTTTAATATCCCTGTTCTAACTGCCTGGAAGCCAGTCTTCTCCTGGCAGCCTTCAGATGAAGATGCAGAACTCTCAGCCTTTCTTGCACCATGCCTGCTTGGATGCTGCCATGCTCCTACCTTGATGATAATGAACTAAATATCTGAACCAGCCCCAGTTAAATGTTGGCCTTATAAGAGTTGCCTTGATCATGGGGTCTGTTCACAGCAGTAAAACCCTAACTAAAATAGTATTTGGTACCAGAAGTGGGATATTGCTGTGATAGGCCTGACCATGTTTTTGTTTGGAATGTGGATTTTGGACTTTGAATTTGAAAAGCAGTTGAATGCTTTAAGTGGGACTTAATGAGCCATCCTAGGAAGAATATGGAAGACTTTGTTGTTGAGTGTAATTTGAACTGTGGAAGCCTGGCTCTAGAGGTTTCAGTGGAGAAGAATTTTACGATATGGAAGAGAAACTGTTCTTGTGATATTTTGTTGAAGAACGTGGCTGCTTTTTGAAGAGTCTACTTGAAGCTAGGATAAAGAGATTTATATTAATTGCATTGACAAAGGAAGTCTCAAAAGAGCTCAAAAGAGACTTCATTCTTTGGTTAATTCTCACAAAGAGTGTTTTGAACAAGTGTAGCAAGCATAGAAAGGAAAAATATAAAATGTATGATTCAAGTAATAATAAAGGGGCACTAGGAAAAGAAATGAAGCTGAATCCCATTTTCAAGGAGATAAAGAGATTAAAGAAGTAATAATTTCAGGGCAAGATCCCACCCAGCTAATCTTATTGTTTGTGTCTGCAGTTGAATAAGGAATAGTTTAGACTTTTAATCTGGAATGAACTACAATCCAGAAATAGAGGGCACACTTGTGATCCAGATATTGAGGTTGAAGACACAGGCTTTTGATCTGGATCTTGACGAACAGTGGCCATGAAAAGCCATGAAAAGCCCAGGCACGGTAGTATACACCTTTAATCCCAGGAGACAGAGGTAAGTAAATCTCTGGGTTCAAGGCCAAAGCACATACCCCCACAAAATCAATACACGAGGCCAAAGCAACATTATTCACAAGAACCAAAAGGTAGAAGAGATCAAGTGTACATCAACTGGCAAATGGATAAATAATGTGGTATGTCCACACAATGGAACAGTATTCCCAATTAAAAAATGAACTCCCGACTCATAGACAAAACTTGAAAAACCATTATGAAAAGGGTCAGAGGGTAGAGAATAAAGGGTCACATGGCAATATTTTATGTGAAATACCAGGCTAGCCAAATTTCTAGACTGGGAAAGCACATTAGTGGTGGCCAGTTGTATATGCTATGGAGAACTGGGCATGACAACTTATTTTTACTGTAATAATTAAAACATTCTAAAACCAACTGCAGTGGTGTGTGTGTGTAACAGCAGATACACCGAAAGCCTTTGGATTGTGCACTTTGATGGGCTGAAACACATAAAAACAAGCAAGACAACAAAGATGTGTTTCTTCTGAGCTTGAGAGGTCAATGCTAAATGAATGTTATCCTGAAAAGCCTTAAAAACCATTGAGGGAGGAAAAAATAGATTATGCTAAAGTTTTGGCCCCAGTCAGTAACTTTTAAAATAATCTCACCAAGTAAAAGCACTCTAGAAAAGACAGGACCAGGATGGGGTGAGAGGCGTTCCCCCCTGGAGGAGTTACCCACGAACTGTACTTACACATAACAGGACACACTTTAGCAATGAAGAGCCAATACCCAACAACTCAGATGGGCCAACACCAACAACCTAGACAAATGTCGGACACATTGTGCTGAATGAGGGGAAGCAGATGGCAGACAACACCTGATTCCATGGGTAGGAAGACCCAGGAAAGGCAGCTGGAAGGGAAGGACGCCAGCTTAGAAGGGCTGGCACCTCAGGGATGAGGGGAGGGGCTGGTTATAGAGGAGGGATAGAACTTTTTGAAACGATGGGAATTTTATGTCTAGGTTTTTGTGGCGTTTGAAAACTAAATAATAAAAATAGAGAACCGATCTGTTTGCCAATCGAAAACTAAAACATCCGAGGAAAGGACACGAAGAGCATACTTAGATGTTCCCGTGGAAGATGTCCGCTCAAGGTGTGGGGCTGTGGCATCAACACTCTGACACTCAGGTGACCCACGGGCCACTGGGACTTCCCCATTGCTTAAGAGATCTAAGCTTGTCAGCCTCCAAAGTCAAGACTGGGCGTGGGTCTTACAGCTGCCATCTTCACCTTCCTCTCTTTCTTCCCTTACCCCTCATCCTGCTGTACTCCGGGGAGCTCCCGCACCTCCCTTCTTTTTAGGAAGTCTGGGCTCTCCCTGCGCTAGATCGAGTCTTGAACAGAGCGGGACCTTCTTTACCTTAGCCGCATCTTCAGTAGGCTTACTTTTCCACTGTTACGCCTGATCAGAGCTAGGCCCTGCAGCCACACATTTCTGATTCGTAACCTTCCCAAAGAGACTCAGCCCAGAGCAGGCATGGTCTGTGGCTGTCAAAACTGTCATTTGTCCATTTAGGGTGGAAAGGTAGATTTCCTGCACGGCTCTGGGACAATCGCGGTTCCCCTCCCTCATGGGCCAGCCATTGGAAGTCACGCCAGCTCTCTGGCCCTGCGGTCTTCTGGTCCTCAGCTTCTTTGCCGCTCTCCTCCTCTCCTCTGTGGCCCTCATTTGTCATCTCCCTTAGCACACAGACCTTATTGTCTGTGCTCCATGGTGACTTGGGGCTAGCGTCTGTTACTGGGCTAATTAATGGCCTGGCCACGTGCATGGAAGGCTTTTCCAGGGAGGGACTTGCCAGCTCTTTCTTGTGCTCTGGGCTCCAGGCCGCAGCACCCCAGCCCTGGCTGCACGTGGTTAGTCGGCCTGGGCCCTCTTCCTGCTTCAGCTCTTTCCCCTTGCTTCTCCAGGAGCGGGGAAACAATTTCCTCTTTTCATAGCAGCTCAGTGGCAGGCAGATTAATGAACCTGAGCCCAGCACCAAGGCCCCGGCCTGCCAAGAATGTCTGAGGTACATTCAGGGGTCCCAGTGGCAGGCTGCAGGAGGGACAATCGGTGGCAACAAAAGACACAGGGCTGCACAGTCAAGTTCCCAGTGGCGGCTGCTGCTGCTCCTTCAGACCCCAAGTTCCACTGCGGAAATGATCCTTAACCTCCCGCTCCTCCGGAGCCCAGTCTATGGCACTCCACACTCAGAGAGCCTCGGCTTCCCAGGCGCTAGCTCTCAGGCTTCACCTCATTGTTGGGAGCAGAGAATCAGCCCAGACATATCCATTGGCCATGCCATAAACACCCTGCCTGTGGTGTGCCCCAGGAAGGTCTTAGGTGGAGCTGTGATGGATGGAAGGACAGCTGCAGGCACGCTGTTGGTGTGCCGTTGCCATGTGCTCTATTGTAAGACTGTGAGGCCCAGACGTGAGCCAGTTAGGTGGTTTTAGGAGTGTCTCTCTCCCTCTCCCTTCCCCTCCCCCTCTCCCTCTCCCTCTCCCCCCTCCC
>NC_034590.1:167124516-167126554 GCF_900095145.1 Mus pahari
TCCTCTCCTCTCCTCTCCTCTCCTCTCCTCTCCTTTCCTTTCCTTTCCTTTCCTTTCTTCTCTTTCTTTTATTTTCTCTTCTTTCCTTCCTTTTCTCTTCTTTTCTTTTGACATTGGTACTGCTGTGATGCCTCTCCTGTTGTTGCTGGGCCATCTCTGGTTCGTCTTATCAGTCCTTCATTTTAACCTTTCAATATTACCTCCTTGTGGCTTGTGTTGTAATTAGCATGAAGCTAAATGTAAACAAAAAAGATGTTTGAATGTCTCAGAATGTCCATAAGAAGAATTTTGTTCGTTCATATTTACTATGACCACGGATGCATTTAAACTTATTTCTGGCATTTTATTTCAAGCTTTCTATTGGTCATGAATTCTCAATGTTAACTCTTTATTTTCTGTTTATTTATATAGAATTGTTGAGTTTTGGTTAAATATTTTTTTCTTCTCACTAAAGTATAACAGTCAGTATACTGTTTCTTACATTCTAGGACTAAGAACGGCCTTAGCTTGGAAGGCAGAAGACAAGAGTTTTCTCTTAGCTTGGTCATTAGCTTTTATGATCTTAGGGTAAGTTATTTCACCTCTTTTTACTGTTTCTGCCATAATGAGATAGTTAAGTTACATGATATTGAAGATGTTTATCTAGGGTAAAGTGTGAAGATATTTATCTATGGTATCCTGGCTAGTGTCAGCTGTCACTTGGCAGGTGACTCAGTGAAGGTGTCTCAACTGAGGAATCACCCAGATCCCATGGCCTATGAAAGACTGTCTTGACTGAGGATTTAATAAGGGAGGGTCCAGCCCACTGTGGGCAGTACCATCCCTAGGCAGCTGTATCTATCCCTTTAAAGAAGCTAGCTAGCAGCATTCCTCTGCAGTTTCTGCTTGAGCTCCTGCCCTGAGTTTCCTTAATGATGGACCGTGGCTTGGAAACATAAACCAAACAAGCTCGTTTGGCTTCTAAGTTGCTTTTGGTCTAAATGTTTTACCGTAGCAACAAAAAGGTTGCTAAAGGTATGATTTGAAGGCTGAGAGACATCCCAGGAAGCTCTTGTCTATAAGGAGAAGATCAGCCCTTGAGAGGGAGAGGGGACACCTCCATCCCTGCTCTTTGGTTCCTCAGTAAACTGTATGACCAGGCACCTTGTAAATAAACTGTCTTGAATATCCACTGCCAGATAGAAGCATCCATCTTGATGTGGATTATTAATGTATTGAGGGCATCACTGCACATGTGCAAATTCTGTATTCACAGTGAGCACAAAGAGCTCAGAAGACAGGGCACATGTATGTGCTTAACCCCTTCCTGTTACCCAGGGTAATGGGAAAGCCATGTGTCATGTGACCACTTGCCTTGTCTTAGCGCCTCCAGCATCCCAAGCCTAGGTCATGTGATCTCAGACTTAACCTGTGTGGCTTCTAAACATCTTTCATTTCTTCAGGGATTTTTGTTATGAGCTCCCTAGTCTGGGTCACACATTTTGTGTCTTCCTTGGGGTATATATTTGGTTGTAATTAAATAATGAGATACTTAATTTCTGTTTCCAAATTGGAGTCTATACCTCACAGGGCAGGAAAGATGCTCACCCAGTGCTAAGAACCATTTTTGGTCTCTAGTATGTGACAGGTGATAAATGAATACTCAGATGAATGGTCAAGCAGTCATCTCTCAGACCAGAGAGTGCTCTCTCAACTCAGAAGACTTCAAAATATTTGTCTTAAATCAAGCTAAAACACAGATCATGAAATGTACCATTTAAACTATTTTAAAGTATATACCCAGCCAGCACTGAGCACATTTCCACTGTGCTACCACCACTGCCATCCATCTACAAAACATTTTCTAGCATTTGTGCTGAAATTCCAGCCCCATAAATATCAGCCCATCCTCCCCTGAAACAACTGTCTCCCCACCTCTCACACTCTCAGCTGCTGGAAGCCATCTTTCTGATGACTTTATGAATTTTCTTTCTCCTGGAAGGAATTCTCAAGAGTGTGTGTGTGTGTGTGTGTGTGTGTGTGTGTGTGTGTGTGTGTG
>NC_034590.1:167126626-167143076 GCF_900095145.1 Mus pahari
GGGAGAGGGAGAGGGAGAGGGAGAGGGAGAGGGAGAGGGAGAAGTTTGTAGGAGATGTTTCCTCCTTCCTCCACATTGGTTCTAGGGATGAAACTTGGCCTGCCAGGCTTGGTCGCAGCTGCTGTTTGTTACCAGCTGGGCCATCTCTTGCCTACGGAGTTTTTGTCACATCTCTGGCACACATCAGAAAATGTCAGTGACAGATAGCTTTATCACACACAAATGGGTTTTGTGAGATGAGACTCGCAGGATGTCCAACTTTTGTCTTCTTTGGGTCACATTAGATGCAGAAAAATTGTCCTGGGCTACACATTTATGCTAGGTGTGGCCAGTGGATTACAAGAGCATACATGTGTTTACTTTCACATGTATGTGAAACATGCAATCATGAACAAATTTTATACTGGAGAACATTGCAATCAAAGTTATCAAAAAAAAAAAAAAGATTGTAAAAAGTCATAATGTCAGGGCTGGAGAGATGGCTCAGGGATTAAGAGCACTGGCCGTTCTTCCATTTTCCTGAGTTCAATTCACAGCAACCACTTGGTGGCTTACAGCCATCTGTAACGGGATCTGATACCCTCTTCTGGTGTGTCTGAAGAGAGCGAAAGTGTATTCACATATATAAAATAAATACATCTTTTTAAAAGGTCGTACTATCTTAAGTAAGCTTACAGTTTTGTGTTGGGCAACACTCAGAGATCTGCTTGGCTATGTGTGGGTCCAGGCTGTGGGCAGACACCCCTGGAAAGCATAAGGTTGCCAACCCTGCTTGTTATATTCACCTGAGGAGACAGACTTCTAAAATGATCAATGCAGGGGTCTGATAAGAGACAAAACATCTTAGGGGTGGAACCTGGGTAGCCTTAATTGTTGAACATTTCCAGACGACTCTGTCTGGGACCCAGGGTTCAAAAGACCTGGAGTCGGGCGAGCCGTGGAGAGTGGAGAGGAGAGGGGGAAAGCGGCGGTGGGTGGAGAGAAGGGAAGTGGCGTGGGTGGAAATGAGAGGGAGGGCCTTGGGGGATGGCTGCCTTGGGGGATGGCTGCTCTTAGATTTTCTAGAAAGGTGTAAGTGATGTCACCGTGGGTCCTCGCCAATGCCCTGGGCAGGGTGGGGCGAACACCCCTCCCAACCACGTTCAGGAAGGACTGGTTCTGCAGTTTTCTGAGATTCGGATTTCCAGAAGTCCTCACACAGAAGCTGACCCCTTCCCAGCCAACTTCCCTGCAGGCTATTATTTCTGGACATCACCTCACATTTCCACGAGTGTACAAAATTATCTTCAGGTGTATACTGCAGATTTCCTTGCTCTGCTTTGTGGCCAGAATCAGTTTTCTCAGTAATTTGGAAAACAGGCCTGTTTTTGTTTTGCTTTGTTTTCTCTGCTTGTTGGTTTAAAATGGGAGGCCCCCAGGTTAACATCAAGTCCGCATGGGGAACAGCCTTGCTAAGACTTTGTTGTTCTGCAAAGGGAACCGCTTGCCAGGCTCAACAAATAAGTCTCAGCTATAGCTGGTCCAGGTCACCATGCTCAGAGTGTGGCGCTAGGATGATTGCCAACCACGCCCTACTCCTCTTCCCTAAGAGGCATGTATAGAATGGCTCCAAATGTGTCAACTGACTGCTCAGGAATTGTGGACCTGGTTGGCAAGTTCTAGGTGGGTGAGCTTCAAGTGAGCTTCTGCTCGGGCCTACACAGCCGCGCAGTCGCTACACAGCAGCTAAAGGCCGCGCAGGGCTGCACGCTGATTGGTTACGCTCTCTTTTCATTTGTATATTATAACAGGAGAGGGTGGGATTTGGGCATGACTTCCTGTTGTGATTCTTCAGTGACTTCTGAAGTTGACCACATACAGCTCTTTGCTTGTTTGCTTCCCTCCTGTGCGTTCCGTTTAAGTGCCTATTCAAGTGTTTTGCTCATTTTTTCTATTGATGTTTTATTCTTATTGAACAGTAGGAGTGATTTTTTAATATTCTGAAACTCATTCTTTGCTGGACTATATGGTTCATGGTAAGATTTTTAAAGGTAATAAATAAATAAATAAATAAATACTTTTTTTTTTTTTCATCCAGATAACTCAAGAATGGAGGGTGCTAGAGTTAGCCCCATGACTGCACCTTCTGGATTTTTCAGAACATCAGAGAGATTAGCTAGGAAACAACACTTGAATACCTCAGCAGTCAAAGTTGCAAGTACTAACTCAATCAAGAAAAGGAATGTATCAGCAAACAGGTGCTAGATCCAAGGATAGCTGAGTCCAGGTGTTCCAAGGCTACCCCACCTCCTATCTCAGTCTTCTTTCTCTGGCTTGCCGTTACTCTTTCTGTCTCTGTTACAAAGATTCCAGAAAGTGGAATCATGTCTGGTAACTCAGCGTGGTAGCCCAGCCTGGTGACCAGACGGAGGGAAAACATTCTGCAAATGAGTCTATTCACCACACACCTCTCTCTTCGTTGTTTCTCATTTTTGTACTCAGGCAACACTTCTTTTTGTGGTACATGGGATTAATCCCAGGGCCTTGCACATGGTAGGTGAGCGTTCCGCCTCTGAGCATCACATGCAACTACTAGTTACTGAGCACTGATACCTGAGTTAATCCTTCCTATTTAATTGCATCTCTTGAAAGTGTTTTTCCCCAATCCCTAGAAACCTTTATTCCAGTGACAGAGCCCTGGCTGGCCTTGTTAACATTCAGAGAACAGCAGTCTTACCATGCATGGTAGCTTCCATCGGAAACCAAGGGTCATATCATGGCCGCTAGCAGGCATATAATTTATAATTCTGTGAGCTTCCTGGCAGCTAAAGAAAAGTGGGAATGCTGAAAAATGATCTGTCATTGTCTGTAGTCAATAGGTTGTGAAAAGACATGGACTTCTCTTGATCCAAGTACTTGGGGAAGTGTATCAATTTATCAATACAGAATATATTAAAGGGTAGCGGAAAAAATTGTATCCCCTTCTGACAAAATGACCAAGGAGCTCACTTAAGTATTTTAAGCTGTAGGTATTCTTAACCCTCATTCCCAGAATTTTCCCAAATAATCTCCAAACAGCATGACCAGAAAGATACCACAATTCCCAGGCACAAAATGCTCCTAGGGAAGGATTTCCGACCATACAAATAGAGATCTGACCTCCCTCCTTCCTTCCCTTCTCCCCTTCCCCCTCCCCCCTTCTCTCCCTCCTTCCTTCCCTTCCTCCTTCCTATATCTCTTGGGCATCCTTGACTTTGAACTATGATTCTTCATTGGCCCATTCTCTTTTCCCCTCGTCCTTTCCTCTGTCTTCAGTTTACACAGGTGGGTCTCTCAGTCCTGCATTCGTAGTACCTTCTCTGGCACGTCAGATAGACAAGAAGGAGGGCAAGTGTGGGAATGGCTGGAAGGGAGAGGAAAAAGAGAATGGGGAATGAAGGGGAGAAAGGGAGGGAGGAAAAGTGGGAAGGAAGGAGGGAGGGAGGCACCTGTCTCCAAGGAGTGGAGGGAAGTGGCTTTTCCCAGAGCAGTCCCAAGACTAAGCTTTAAGGTGATTTCCTAGGTCAAGCACAGGCAGAGTGGGGTGAAGGCCAGGTGGGAAAGCTGTCTATGGATGCACACAGAGCTGATAGGAAGAATAAATTAAGGATCCATTCATATTAGAAAGGACTTTAAGAACTTAAAATATTCAAAAAGAAAAATCAATGGCCAGTGGAAGTTTCCATCAATTGATCACGGTGAAGAGAAAGAAATGCCTATAATTTCATCCGCAACATCTTTCTCTTGGCCCACCAAGAGTCATAGTGGTCCATGGGGCTATTCTTAGGGCTGAGGAAGGCTCTCGGAGGGCTCTGGGGTGCAGGAGGATGGGAGTGATGAGCAAGCAAACCAAGCTTTTGGGTAATGAGAGCCGTTTCAGCTCTGTCTTAGCCCTGGGCACTTTTTTAATTTGGATCCACCCACCTCAGTTCATGTCAAAAGCGCTAAAGGAGCCCACATTAGAGCAAACTTTATCTCTTGCTGTAAAAACCTTCAAGGGATTTTATGATTTTGCTTTTGAAATTAGATGGCTGCAAATAACTCATTTATTTTGTGATTAGTCATGGTGTCTCAGGTTGTCTATCTGATTGTGCACGACAAAGCAGGGGTCTAACCCACACATCACTTTTGATGGCTGTAAACTGTTAATGCATATTCCATTGAATGAGCCATGGCATTTGTATGTATTAATGGAGCTTACTTAATTTTTAACTTCCTCTTGGCTGTGTGTGTGTATGTGTGTGTTATAGGTATAGGCCCATGTGTCTGTGTGTGGAGTAGTTGCTTAGGAGCCTCCCACTTCAGTTTGGGAGACCTGGGATTCAGCAGTTAGGTGAGGCCGACTAGCCAGGGAGCTTCTGGGAGCTTCCTGTAGTGCTTGAGGTTGAACTCCAGTCCTTAGGCTTACACCGCAAGTGATTCAATGGCTGAGCCATCTCTCCAACCCTTGTACTTGGCTTTTTGTATTTCAGGGTCAGCCATAGTTCAGATCTCAAGCATCTCTGAAAGCCCTTGGGGAGAGTGAATGCCAAGCATAGACCCTCCAGTGCTTTGTGGGTCCATTGGCTTCAGAGACAAAAGGCAGGCACAAATCTCTCCTCAGCTGCCAGGGGTTGATGTTGAAGAGACACAGTCATTTTGTCTCTGAGTTTTCAGCTCACACAAGTCTCCCTGTTAACAGAAAGCCTCATCCAGAGGACTGGTGAGTTTTCTCAACCAACCGACTTCCTTAGGAAAGAGTTCTTGTGTGATGACGTCAGACGTGACACACAGTATACCAGTGTATGTATTCTGGCTGTGCTCTGAGTGACTGGGGAATGTGCAGCAGCTACTGGAATGCTGGGGGACTTACTTTCCTCATCTGTGAAATGGGCTGATGTCACTCCATCTTCATTCCTGCAGTTGTTTGGAAAGCTTGAGAGATGGTCTTTCAGAAAGTTCTTTTTTGGTGACCACCAGACTTCATAATCACAAAAGACAGCATATGAGGGTTGTTCCTCATCCTGGCTGCAATTTTAATGTTTCCCAAAGGGACTTGTTCTGAAGGCTAAGCCCCACCTGTCACAGAAAGCCTGGATGGGGTTGCTGGGCTGAGACAGTGACTTCAGGGCAAGTATATGTGGGGATGATTCCAGAAGGAATCGTGGAGAGGTGGAGAGAGCGCCAGGCCTGATGTGCTAATGAGGGTCATTCCCACCAGACACCTCTGCAAGTCAGTCCCGAACCCACATCAGAGGTGTGAAGAAGCAGGACTGTGGGTCCCACACCTCCATTTGATACTGCTTCAGGGCTATTTCCAGCGGCCTCCCTCAGCTCTTCCAGCTACTCCATGACAGGACACAGCAAGCCCTGGTGGCCAGAGAGACCCTCAAAGTCTGAAGCAGGCAAGCATTGGTGCCAAGGCAAACTGGGCAGGACTGAGGGGCTCTGAGTGAGTGTGTCACGTGACTCTCTCTGCCATATGGCAGTACTGTGCCCCATTGTGGGGGCACACCACCTATCCTGCAGTCATTCCTCACTCAAACCCCAGGCTGTATGCAAGACATCCTGAAGCCCAGAGACTGAGATCCAGTCCAAAGGATTCCTGTCTTGGATGTCTCTGCAGTGTGTGTTTTTGTGCGATGGGTTCCGTGTGACCCAGTGACATGCATCATACTTGAAATACTTCCACTGCTGACAAAATAAATCAGCTCTGTTCGCCGTAGCACTCGGCTTATTAGGGGAAAATGGAAAGGGGGCATTAAATATTAATGCCGCATATTTTCCTCTCCCTTGGCGTCTTCTATGCGGCTGATCGTTGCCCAGCCAGCACAGGCTTCTGTCTTTTTTCCTCTGACGATGATAGGGGACAGAAAAAAACCTCCGACAAGTCGGTGAGGGGCAGGCATGTGAAAGGGGCTCTGATGGATTTTTCTAGGCCCCTGCTTGGGAGCATGGCTGTCTCCATTAGATGCCAGGGATAATAAACTGAAACTTCATCTGTGGCAGGAGGCTTCTACTCTTGCTGTGGTGTGGCTGTAGTCACAGAGGACAGAGTCTTCTGAAGGAGAAGGTGGTTTCTCAGGATGCTGGGTGGGAGGAGAGAAGCTCAGAGACTCCACAGCTCTGCTTCTGCTCAATTCCTACAACCATTCAGCAAGGCACCCTTGCTTCTAAGCCCAGGCCAGTGGAGAGCTGTGAGGTGACTTTCAGGCTTTGAAAAGAGAGGCTTCTGGAAATGTTGACATTTTACTCAATCAGTCTTTGAAAATTCATTGTCTGTCTGTCTGTCTATCTATCTATCTATCTATCTATCCATCCATCCATCTATCGTCTATCTAGATATACATAGATATCCATATATCTCTATATTTATCCTCTATCTACCTATCTATCCATGCATGCATGCATACATCTATACATCCATACATCCATCTATCTATCGTCTATCTATCTATCTATCTATCTATCTATCTATCTATCTATCTTTATCCATCTATCTCTATTGATCTGTCTATATATCTATCCTGTATCATCTATTATCTAACTTCATTATCAATCACCAATCTATGATTAATCTATCTTATCTACCTATCACCCATCTCTATCTGTAATCTTTCTATCATCTATCTATGATCATCTATCTATATCTATCTTCTATCTATTTAGATATCTACAGATATACATTTATCTAGATACATACTTAGGGAAAAAAAGCAAAACAAAATAAACAAACAAGCCCCCCAAAGTAGTTTCTAGAAGGTTTCCTATTAGGTTTGGTGAGTGAGATATATACATATATAGATACAGATTTCATGATGCAAATGATACATTAATTCTGTTTTATAAAAATTACATCATTATATGACCCAGCACAGGGGAAGGCCAGGGCCAAGTAGTGGGAGTGGGTGGGTAGGGGAGCAGGGGCGGGGGGGGGGGTGTATAGGGAACTTTCAGGATAGCATTTGAAATGTAAATAAAGAAAAATTTAAAAAATTACATCATTATGCTTTAGGTGGGTCCTGCTTCCTGGAAGTGTCTTCCTGGAAGTTAGTGGGCACTTTATAGGAAGGAAGTTTCTGCATAGGTGGACCTGGGGGTATCAGCCAGAAGGGTGGCTTTAGGTTTGCATGTTTACCTGTTTCTCTTGTTATCTCTGGAAAACACACACACGCACATACACATACACACATACACTCACACATACCACAAACACTCCAATTACTTTCAGGTGAGACCCGCTGCAGTTTGGATTCCTGGATGCTCTCTCCTGTCCCCAGGTGACCTACCTCCTTTCCCTCAGTGCTGCCCACACAGGGCACAGGGTCACAAGCTCTGGATGAATTCCTCCTAGTGATCACTCTGCTCATCTATGCCTGGTCCAGGAACCCCAAAGGCTTTTTGTGCCCGACAGCTTCAGCTGAGTGTCTCTACCTGGCTCCCATGGTTGCTGTAACTGCCCCTCTGCGCTATGCTCTGTTCTGCCCTCAGCTCTTACAGATGTGGTTCTGACCGCTCCTCTGCTCTCCGTGATTGCTGTAACTGCCCCTCTGCGCTATACTCTCTTCTTCCCTCAGCTCCTGCAGATGTGGTTCGGACCATTCCTCTGCAGCAGTTTCTGCGTGCTTCGCATCTGCTCACGCTGTCCCTATCTCCTCCCACCTGAATCTTGCTTTCAACTCAAGACTCACATCCCTGCTGAAGACTCTGGTCACACTGGGCCCAAGGGCTCAGTCCTTACCGCAGTCTCCAGGAGATGGTGGGCTTCACTCATGCTGGTTCCCTCCCTTGTGCCTGGGATTCTTGGCTGGGGGTGTCTTTACCTCAACCAGTTGGTTGTAAGTACACTTCGGCACTTGTTCAGGTTCAGTAAACAGCCCTGTTGTAAAAACCAAGGTAGAGATATTAAGGACAATACTTGGCATCAACCTCTGACTACTTGCTACACACGGGTGTGTGCATGCACACACACACACACACACACACACACACACACACACACACACACACACACACACACACACACAGAGCAAGATTCAAATCCACTACTTGGCTAAGGCCTGAGCAGGAAAAAAGGTGTGACATGCACTCCCGAGAGTGTGACACCTACCTGTACTCACATTCCCTTGGCTCTCACTCATCACCAGTGGTTCTCTGCCCCCCTTCTGCTTTGACACAGTGCCTCATGCTGCGGTGATTCCCAACTATAAAATCATTTTCATTGCTACTTCATAACTGTAATTTTGCTATTGCTGTGAATTATAATGTAAATACATATCTTTTCAGATGGTCTCAGACAACCACTGTGGAAGGGTCATTTTGACCCCAAAGGGATCATGACCCACAAATTGAGAACCACTGATTAAGACTACAAGCCTGCTGAGACAGGCAAGTCCTTCAGTGAGTAGCCCTTCTGCCTTCCGCATCTAGGGCTTGGAGAGCAAAGATCTGCAACGGGAGGGGAGGCTGCCTGTCAAGTAGGTAGAGACCTCCAGGGACCCCCATGGAGCTGTCAGCAATTTAGGTTAAATGAGTATCCTCAAGCCATCACTGTGGAAGATCATGGGGGACATTATCCATGGTTATTTACCAGGAGCTTCTCAATGGCTTCCTTGAGGAGTGAAGACATGTCCCTTGAGGGAAAATTAAGCAAATGGTATACTTGTTTGGGCCAGACAAGCTCCAATCCTCACCAGGGAAATTACCTTGTCACTGGCTGGGCTGTCACTGTGTTCCTTTCAAGGCCTCCTGTGCCTCAGAGTCAATGTCATCATGGGGACATCTTCAGGAGCTTCTCTGTCCCACAAAGGACGCTGCTAAGCCGTCCCATGAGCTGCGACTGGTAATTGACCTGTCTTTAGTGTCCAGGTGCTCCCCAGTGTCCAGGTGCTCCCCAGTGTTCAGGTGCTCCCCAGTGTCCAGGTGCTCCCCTGGATTCAATATGTCTGCCTTCCTCAACCGGGACGCAGTGCTGTGACAGACGATGCTCAGAGAGCTCGTGAAAGCATGCCGGATGGTCAAGTCCATGGAGAAAGACCTTCAAGGACTTAGCAGAGCCTTCCACATGGCAGAGGAGGAGTGACATCATTCCCCAAAGGTCTGTGGTTCTGAAATGCTTTTGAGAGTAGAACAGGCTTTTCCAGAAGATCCAAATCCTTACATTGTAAGACAGTGGTGACACGGAGAAAAAGCCAGAACTCTAGAGGCCAGGAGAGCAGCGGAGGGGCTTTCTCTCCCTATCCACTTCTTGGCTGTGGGCTTTAAAGCACGAGAAACAGGAGCTCTACAAGAAGGCCTTGAGAATATTAAATGGCATATGGTTTGGGGAGCATAACAGGGGTGTGATCATGTTGAATTACTCGGATTCTCACCCAAGCCCTACTTGGTATCCCTCAGAGGACCTTGTCATAAATATTTTGTATGTATTCTCTTTTTTCCTTTTCTCACAGACTGTGAGCTACTGAAGACTAGGTTATAGTTTGTTTCTCTTCTCTCTCCCCTCAGCCCGCTGTTTCTGTCTGTTTGTCTGTCTCTGTCTGAATCTCTGTCTCTCTGTCTCTGTCTCTCTATCTCTCTCTGTCTCTTCCGCCCACCCCTTTGAGATATATTCTTGCTATAAGCCCAGGCTGGCCTTATCTTTAACTTGCCATCCCCTTCTTTCTGCTTCTTGAGTATTTGGTAGGAACACGAGTGTATCCCCCGTTCTAGGGTCCACGGGCTGTATCTTGACACAAGTTCCTGTTGTTTCAGCAAATCCCACAGAGGTGTTTGCTATGTAGTAACTGCCTATATATCAACCTTGCACCTTTTCAGTTTTGTGGAATCTGTAGACCTCGGGGAATGTTCTCAAGATGGGGTGGCACTTATGCCGGAAATACCTGAGCTAGGGGGAGGGAAAAGTGGATTGATCATTTAAAAGAAGTAAATTGAAAATCCGCTGCCTGTAGATTGTGTAAAAAGCATTTTGTTGGGGCTAGAGAGATGGCTCTACAGTTAAGAGCACTTGTTCCTTGTAGAAGTTCAGTTCTTAGCACACACACACTGTGGCTTACAGCCATCTGTAGGCATGCACATGATACATAAAAATATACCCAGACAAAACATCCATGTATGTAAGACAAAATAAATATTTTTAAAAATTGTTGTAAGGGTAATAGCTAGTTGACCCAGCTTATAAAGGCTCACGTCATCAAGCCTGACGTCAGGAGCTCAATACTTGCTACCCACATGGTGAGAAGAGGGAACCAGCTCCCGCAAGTGTCCTCTAACCTCCACACATAAGCTAGGGCATGTGCGTATACACAGATACAGCACACACACACACACACACACACACACACACACACACACACACACAAATATATATAAATACAACAATTTAAAAATAAAATACCAAATTAAACTTTATTGGAGCATAAACATGCCCATTAGCTTACATCTCTCCTAAGGCCTATTTTCTGAGACCTTCCCCCAACAATTAGAGTTCTGAACATCAGGCCTTCCAGAGATGTTTGCCACCACAGACTATGGTACTACTCTCAAGCAGGAGCTAGCGTGGTCCCTGATCCTATGCTAAATTTGGGCAGTGCAGTGGTTTGAATAAGGATGGCCCCATAGGTTCATATATTTGAATGCTTAGTCATCAGGAGTGGGTACTATTCAAGAAGGATTATGAGAATTAGTAGGTGTGGCCTTGTTGAAGGATCCTTCTACTCAGCCCATAGCACACATCAATAGTAAGGCAGACAGACTGCCTTTACAGCCCAACTCCTTTGTTTAATAGTAATTGACCTTGAACCTCAACTTCAGTGTCTGGAAAACAGGGTAGGCAGTTCTTGTGTTCAGGAACTCCTCATCTGCCCAACATATTCTAAGCATCCAGTGGAGGTTGGCAGGTGTGCCTCAGCCCCTTTCCCCAGCTGCCCTTTCCTCCCTCCCTTCCCTTGAAAGGACAGGCTCATCAGGCTGTCGTCTTGGTCTCTTCTGGTCTCCTTTTGATTGGGACTTGCTCCTCACCTGACTGAATCGCTTCATCTTTCATTTGATATATATCCTTGGGTATAGGAAAACAACTCTTATTCCTTCCTTCCTTCCTTCCTCCCTTCCCCTTTCTCTCCTCTCCTCTCCTCTCCTCTCCTCTCCTCTCCTCTCCTCTTCTCTCTTCTCCTCTCTTCTCTTCTTTTCTTTCTTCCTTTCTTGATGCTATCCTCATCTGAGAGTAACTAGCACACAGTTTGCAGTCTAGCCTAGCCTTGAACTCACAATTCTCCTGCTTCAATTCTGAGTTCTAGGATTTTAGGTATATACTCCGGATCCCCAGCTCTTTAAATGAAAAATTCAGAATCGTTATATGGCAGCCAACAATGCTTCGGCGGAGAGATACATGGAAACGTATTCAAATTCACCAACTGCTCCCTCACAAAATCCAGTGAAACATTTATTTGGATTAATAAAAATCTCTGTCTCAACTGTCAGCGTCCCTATTTCCTGTCTTCTCCACCTCCCACACTGGCCACCTGAAGTCAATCTGTAGACGATTTCTGATAACTTCACAGGACTTAAACTCAGGAGGAAAAGCAGGAATCCAGTTCCTTTTTGGCTGAAAGATGTTTCCAGAAGGTTTAGGGCATATCAGTCTCATCTTCCAATTCATGGCTCATCCTCAAAAATATTTAACTGCAATCAATTACTGTTTTTTTTTTTTTTTTTAAAAAAAAAAACATTGTCTGATTTTCCTTGCTCTCTAAAAAGAAAGCCAGTGCAAGTGTGCACATACATATTCCAGGAGAGGCGGTATGTCTAACTGTGAGCCACTTATCATGATCCAAAAGATTGACTCAGAGGCATAATTAATTGGAACGTATTTCAGTGGGAGTTATTTCCCTTCATCTCATTACAGAAACAAAAGAAGATTATAGGCCAGGGAATCCATGAGGTTTCAAGAGACTCTGTTGATGAATGAATTTGGAAACGGTTGACACAAGGTCGGATGGTTCAGATCCAAATGTTCTTACAAAGAAACAGCAACTCTCCCATTAATCCCATCCTGAGCCTTTGATCTGGAGTGGTGCCACGGCTGTGAGTCAAACACAAGACTACCCTGTTGTTAAAGGTCTCTGGAGATCTCATTCCAGAACAGGACTCTCCAAGAACATAGTCCTGATGATGATGATGATGATGATGATGATGATGATGATGATGATGACAAATTATTATTATAAATAAATATCCCATCTAAACAAACCAACCAATAAACCAAACCCCAGAAAAACACAAGCAAGCCGAGACTACTTAAGGGAAGTTTAAAGCCGTTAGATTACTAGTCTTCTAACTGTGCCTGTTATGACAAGGGCACCATATTAATTTACTAGCCCAGTCAAGGGGGAGATGGCTTGAGGTGCAGCTGTAAACTTTGTATGGAAGGTCTTCTTTTTGAAAGATGAAATATTTAAGTGCACAGAAGCACTAGGAGAAGGTGGGGTTAGGGGGGTACAGTTGGGTAGCTTTTGCACATTTCTTTACTGATTTTTCTTTTGTCTTCTGAAGTTTTAATAGATCCCTTAGGTTCTGAGAGCTTCTTGTAGACTCTTAAAACTCTTGTATGGTAGTACTGTGGATACCTAAGAGCCCCAACACTTGTGGCTTCTATTTGAGCTGTCAAATGTCAGAAGGGGCTAAGGGGACTTCTCTGACCCAGCAGACAGAGCCCTAAATACTCGAGGATTCCTTTAACTTTGGAAGTGGCCATTAAATGTTTCTTTCATTCTGGGAATGGGAGGGAAAGAGGGGGAGAATGGTACCTTCGGCACAGCCGGTGGTCAGTTTGCTGATCCAAGTTGTCCAATTAAAGAAATGAAAAATGGAAGTGTTGTCAGGAGATCGTGCAAGTAAGGGGGAGTCAGGGTTAAGATCTTGAGGGGGTTGCTGGTTGGAACCGCCCTCTTATTTATGAGGGAAAATGGATTTCAAAATTACTGTATACAACCGGGTGGATCAGGCAACCATCTATTATATAATCAAGTGACAAGATAAGCCACCCTAATGGCTGTGAGGCCAGCCACATCTGTGTGAGTGAGCTTGAGGAGCGGCGTGGTTTCCACCATTCTTACTTTAGCTCTTGGAAGAACAAGTTTTGAGCTTTTGGCTCACTTCTTCTCCCTCTCCGCCATCTCCCCTCACAACAGGAATGTCTTGGAGTTTCCCTTCAGATGTGAATTCTTGCTTGGGTCTCACCACAGGTCTTGCTTACCTGGCTTACTGCCACACCTGCTGGACTTGCTGTGAAAACTGAGAAGCTGAAGATGCTGGTGTCACCGAGCTATTTTATGCCACACCAGGGAGTCAGAAAGGATAACTCATCCTTTAGGCCTTCCAGATAGACAAAGGAAGATGAGGGAGGTGTTTTCTGCTCCGTGGGGTTTTGATATAAGGTCACTGTTCTCTCATAATGCTCCAGTCTGTAGAGGGGATCAGGTGTAAGGCCGTAGAGGCTAGGACTGAAAGCACATGCATACATGTGTGCACAGACATGTGTAAGTATGTGTGTTTTCAGATCTGCATGCCCCTGGGCCATTGCGTGTTACAAAAACTGTCATGGTGGGTGGTAGCTCACTTCTGCTATCCAGGATGACCATTTATTCAGATGCTGACAGACTTGATGTAGGATCCCGGACAGAGGCTATCTTTCACAAGGGGGCTGACTTGTGTCTGCTCTTATGGTTGGGCATGTTTCAAACTATGATGGACCCTCGTGGGTGTAAGCCTTCAGAGCACTGTCTGGACTTAGGATAACGTTGAGCTCTGCCCTTCTCCTCCAGCCCTAGAGCCCTTACAGAGTCAGCAGAGGCCTCTGTTATGGTCCCACAGAGCTAAAGTTCTGATTACTCCTGCTTCTCTTTCCTCCACTCAAGCCTGGATCCCAAGAACTCTGCCTGCCTGCAAAGTCTCCGCTGACCAACACCCACCACCTTCAGTTCAGGCAGACAGGAGATGGACACTGCCCAATTGTTGGTCTGTGTCATGAGCACATGGCAGCTTAATCTCACAAAGCCTGTGATGTTTCAGGAAACGGAGCTGGTACCCTGAGAACTCCTGAGACCACAGACCATGGAGACTCAAGGTTAAGAGCCATGGAACGTTTCCTCCACGTGACTTGTCATCCTATCTCCAGTCCTGACGTTTTCTTACTCATCTGTCTTTATCCGAAGGGCTCACTGGTCTTCCCTGACCCATTACTTGAAGTCACAGTGTAGTGCTTAGAGACCCTTGGTGTCTGTTGACTCATTCATTTACCATCTCTGTGATCTCAGAGTTATCAAGTACCTTCCTGAGCCTTGGAGTTCTCATCAGTGAGGGATGCTATCAGCCCATCTCTCAGAGCAGAGGAGAGGAGAGAGGCGGATGATGCCTTATCGCCAGTTTGCATGGAAGCAGGACTTACTACCAGCTCTATCCAGAGCGGCTGGCAGAGACTCAGAGCAGCGCCTTCGGGCAGAACATATGTCACAAGTGTATTTGTTATTATTATTGTGTGCTGTGTGGATATGGGAGGATGCAGTGACCTGAGGACAACTTTGTGGAACTGGTCCTTTCATCCCACGTTCCAGTGGGTTCTAGGGCAGGCACCTTTAGCCAGCCGAACCATATCATTGGCCCTGCAGACTTGTGTGGCAGGCACCTTAGCCAGCTGAACCATATCATTGGCCCCGAGCCTTTGGTTTTGAGACCAGACAGAAGTGTTCTAATCTCAATTCTGCTACTTACTCTGGGAAGGTACTTCCTGTTTCTTTTCTCTTAACAGTCCATCAGCACTCTTGTCATCAGAAGAATACTTATAAAACCACTGAATAATTTAAGGAAAGGGTTTAGGGAGCAACATAGTGAGTGCCAGCTTGCAGAGTAGAACAGACAGACAGCTCTCTCACCGGGGGAATGGCTTCTGGGAAAACACTTAACAACTCTCTCTAATCCTCAGTTTACTTTATCTGCAAGATGGAGCGATAGCACCAACTTTATATGGCCATTCTAGAAGCCGAAGAGAATATACACAAAGGCCCCAGAACTGAAGTTCTTACTATGACTGCCATTTCAGAGAAAGTTTATCTCCCTCGAGGGGTTCGATAAATGGCAACAGACCAAGGATTCCTGAAGAAGTGAAGAGGGTGAGTTTCTGTGGCCAGCCCCAGCCAGGATGGAGGGCTCCAGATTTCTCACCAAGGGAGAGAAGTTCCCAGTGAGCACTTGTGCCAAGTTATTTATTTCCTAGCAGGGAAATAATACATGGAACTTGGCCGCCCCAGGCTGGAGTCTCACTGTGTTCTGGGAACATTCTGATGTCAGGATTTGCAACACGGGTCCTGCCTCAGAACAGGGAGATCTGCCAGACCTCAGACAAAGGCCCCTTGGTCCCTGAGCTGGCTTCGGCCACTGCCTTGGCCAGGTATCTGCTAGCTGGCTTTCAGGTATCATGGGACCATCTCTTCTTAGAGATCTTCAGATAGGGAGTGGAGCTCTTATTGGGCCCTGTGTCCCATCCACAAGCTGGTGAGGACAGAGAAATTTTCTTTTTTATGTTGAAATGCCAAGTCAGACCCCATAAATACCAAAGGGATCTTATTTCAAGGGGAGGAACAGGTGCTGTGGAGCACATGAAGTCTGCTGGCCACATTACAGACATGTAGCACGAGACGGTGGCCCTCCCTGGGGACTAGGGACCAGGCTCTGCAAGTTCCGGGGAAGAGATTTGTTCAACTTAGTTCCAGGAAAACAGAGCAGCCATTTCTTAAGCATTCAGTGGCAGCTCCTGCATGCAGCTTGCCCTCACCACGAGTAGGAAGCTGTCCACGCTTGATGCTGCCCCACAGATGGCTGTCTCTGCAGCTCTCCCTGTATTATCGTCCACTAGTATACTTTACTGCTTCCACTGGTATAGTATATTATAGTGCAGTGTAGTATAGTGCAGTATAGTATACTACTTCCACTATTATAGTATAGTATAGTGTAGTTTAATATAGTGCAGTATAGTATAGTATACTACTTCCACCATTATAGTATATTATAGTGTAGTGTAGTATAGTACAGTATAGTATACTACTTCCACTATTATAGTATATTATAGTGTAGTTTAATATAGTGCAGTATAGTATACTACTTCCACTATTATAGTATATTATAGTGTAGTGTAGTATAGTACAGTATAGTATACTACGTCTACTAATATAGTATAGTACACTACTTCCACTAGCATAGTGTAGTGTAGTATAGTGTAGTATAGTATAGTATAATTTAATATAGCATACTACTTCTACTGGTGTAGCATAGAATAGTATAGTAGGGTATATAGTATAGTGTAGGATACTTTTGTATAGTATAGTTTAGTATACTACTTCCACTAATATAGCATAGTGTAATGCACTGCTTCCATAGTATAGTATAGTATAGTATAGTATAGTAT
>NC_034590.1:167144016-167174969 GCF_900095145.1 Mus pahari
CTCTCTCTCTCTCTCTCTCTCTCTCTCTCTCTCTCTCTCTCTCTCTCTGTGTGTGTGTGTGTGTGTGTGTATGTGTGCATATGTGCATAGAGTGTGAGTACCCTTGGAGTCCAGAAGAGGGTGTCAGATCCCCTGAAGCTGGAGTTAAAGCTTTTGTGAGCCACTTAATATAGGTGCCAGGAACCAGCTTAGGATCCCTTGTAAGAACTGTAGGCCCTCGCTAACTGTTAAGCTGTCTCTACAGCTCCAGGTGGGTTTGTTTGGTTTTGTGGCTGTGTTTGTTTGTTTGTTTGTTTGTTTGTTTAAGCTGCTTAGCAGTCCATGTAAAGTTCGAGTTCTTTAGATAAGCGCCCATATGTGTGAACTGCTGGGTCATGGTGGTTCTATTTTTAATATCTGGAAGAATCTCCAAATTGCTTTTCTTTTCCATCTGCAGGGGATAGAGGAGCGCTCTGATTCTGCCACATCTTCATGAGCATTTGTCTTTTCAGAATAGCCATTTAGACACTGTAAAATAGTGTCTCAGTCTGGTTTTAGGTTTTCATTCCTCTGATAACCGAGTGACACAGAACATCCTTCAAAAGGCCACTGTGCATCTTCCTGAAGAAATGTCTATCAAGTCCTTTGTCCACTTTTAATTGGGTTTTCAGTTTCTCTTAAGCGACCAGGCTTGGGAGGTTCTTTACACATGTTGGTGACTAACCCCTTATCCCACATATGGCTTGCAAATTCTTCCTCCTACTATGTAGCTCGTGTCTTCACCCTACTGACTGTGTTTTTTGCTCTCAGAAGCTTCTATAGCTTGATGCAGTCTCATCTGTCTGTTTTTATGTTTGCTGCCTGTACATTTGGTGTCATATCCACGAAGGGAAATCTACTCTTGAAGGAAAGTATTCTCCCAGTGCTTCTAGGAACTCTGAGGAATACGTGGCTGTCTCACAGGACACCTGTACCTGCTGTCTCTTGCTCTGCATCCCCAGTGCTGTGGGACACAGCTGGCAAATTCTCAGATGCTTTTTTTTTTCTGGGACACTGTCTTTATCCTAACACAGATGGCTTCCTTCCTTCTGTCTGCATGGAGACAGGATGCTCAGGGTAGGTATCATTTTGCTGGATGCTCGGGCTCAGTGGAATTTAACAGAAAGAGTGAAGCTTCCTCTTTATGTGGCTTCTGCTGGGCTTTCATGAGGCCAGAAGTCCATATGGGACGCTGATGATGATGGCATTTCTACAGAGGAGTTCCAGGCCACCCCCAGAGAGCAGGAAAACTCTAGTCCCTTTCACTCCAAGTCCTTCCTCCCCTGCATAGATGCCACTCCCTTTTCCTCTGCAGGACAGGCCTCTTCCCCCACGCTGCCCTCTGTCATGGCCTGTAGCAAGCTTCTGCATTCACCCACAAACCTTACCCAAGTTTGTCTTCCTCAGCTCAAGCATCCTACTGCAGCCCACAGCAGCATCTCAGCATCCTGGCCATGGACACGAAGGCTAAGCCCCAACTGCAGCCTTTGCACGAGATGTTTACCAACATCCAGGGAAGAGAACATGGGTCTCCATCTCCATCCTCCTGGGCCATGGCTAGGCACTTGATCATGTGAGAACCTCATGGCTAGGCACTCGATCACGTGAGAGCCCCTTTCTGGTCAAAGGTATAAAGTAAATGTACAACGACCCTTAGACATGGGACACTTAAATTCCCCTTTCACCGTTAAGAATGTCTGTCTTGAGAATTTTATCTACTGAGTCAACGGAGTCTTTGCTAGTGGGCTCCGTTTACACTAGGTGAAGGCTCCATGACAAGGGTATGCCTTAAACCAAAGGAGCAGCTGTCCCAAATGGACGATCCTTGTTGCCTTCACAGACTAGAGCTATCCAAAATCCCCCAGGGGCTGCTTTTCAGCGGAACTGTTTAAAGCCTCGAGAGTGTTCTCTGGGCGACTCTAAAACAGGTATGAGCCTTTGACTCTATCAGTGTCTGTATAGCAAAGAGTATGAGATCCTTTTAAACGGTGGTAAACTGAGGCCCATAGGCATTGCATGGGTTAAGATCCCGGCTTTGGCTGCATGCCATGTGCCCTACACTAGGCTGGCCCTTTCAGAGTTCAGATTTGGGATCCACTGAGCTTGGGAACTCTCAGCGGCTCATTCATCTTCTGAGTCTGTATCTGAGTGCAACAGTGGTTTTGTCATTCCCAGGGCCTGTTACAAAACATCTCCAGGGATTTGTACAAGGCAAGCTTGTGTGCAAAAGTCCTTGAGCATTCGGGAACATGATAGTAAGACATTAAAATGGACACGAGGCCTTGGTGCAAGTTGACCCCTTGTGTGGGTCTCACACCTGTTTAGCCAGTGACCTAGACCCGAGGCACCTTACTCCAGGGAAAAAGGTTGGGCCACAAGGTGATCTGGTGCTAAAGGCAATGGCAGTAGGTTTTCAGGGCTTCTCCCTTGCCTCCTGTCATGTAGAATTGACTGTTAAGGCGAGACAGACACTGAGCATCGATCATACCAGATTTTTTTTTTTTTTGCAGTTTAGCTGCTTTTATTCCTTCCCCATTGTCGTTGTTTCGAGTAATCTGTGTGGCTTTTGAAGAAATTGCCTCAACTGGTTTCAGCTTTAATAAGATATGAAGAAGTCAGAGGCAAAAGGGTCCAGTGATAAAAAAAAATAATAATAATAACGTAGCTTTTATTTGGCGCTGTGGGTGCTCCGGACGCTCCGGGCACTGCATTAGAAGCAGCGGGTGGCATGGGGCACAGGCAGCATGGGGGGTGGGTAGGAAGCAGTGTGCTACTAAGCTCAGCTCTAGACAGCACAATGACAACAGGAAACAACAAAGCTCAGGTGGAAAGTGAGAAGGAAATGGGAAAAACAAAACGAAAAGCAAACTCCCAGATCCGTGACAGCCGCACAAGGTCAGGGTGTTTCCAGAGGAAAGCAGCCGGTCAGGTCCTTAAGTCATCACTAATGCCTGCTGAGTGATGGGGGCATTTGGGCATCTGACTGTGTCTTGCCATGATCTAGGGTATGCCTAAGAAGGTCTAACATGGTCGGAAGCTAACCATATTCCCAGATCAATGGGAACACCAGCCTCTGGCTTGGTGACTCATTCACTAGACCTCCAGTATTCTAGGGGCAGGCCATAGGTGATGGATAATGGAGGGGTGGAGGGGAGGATTCCTAGCTGAGAGGGAGGACCTTCAAAGACCAGGAGGGAGGAGGGGAGGGTGAGGAGCTTTTCAGTTGCATGATAGTCATTGACTGTTAGCAAATGTCAATTGCTTGATTACCACATGCCTCTCCCCTGTGGGGTCAAGCACCTCCCCTCCCCACTCACCATTTGACTTCCAGGTGCAACTCTTCACTTTCTCTTTTCTCTCTGTTCTTCCCTTTCCATCTACCACCGCTCTTTCTCCCTTTCCCTTTCCCTTTCCCTCTCTCTCCCTCTCCTCCTCTCTCTGCCCGCCTAATTCCATGTATTAGCACAATATAAATTCATTCCTTGTTTCAACGACCACAATGACTTTGACTTAAACGAGTGACATGTAAGTTACTTTCACGAGATCACCCGTGAGGACGCTGCGTCATTGAGTGAGTTTCCAGTCTCATTTCTTGTTTTTCTGTCGATTAAGTTTTAATTTAAATGTTGCTCCCAAATAGTTCTCCACACCTCCCTGCCCCGAGAAGAGGTAGAGTATATATGAGAAGACTGAGATCTCTTTGTTTGAAGATTAGAACCCAGGCAGTATACGGGTCATTTCTGCTCCCATTTCAATGGCCAGAGCGTGGTCACGTTACTACACACCAGCATAGGGATGATAATAACTGTGAGCTTTTCTACACTGCCTCTTTGTTCTACACTTCCAGAAACAAGGAGTCTGAGACTTAGTATTTCCAGAGTAAATGCCTAGGCCAAAGGCTTTGTTTTGTTTTTCGACTACCTCATCACTTAATTACACACTTACTCTAATTCCCTACACATGGTTGGTTGCCTTTCCTCAGTTTCACGAGACCATCTCCTTGGGCTTTTGGGGTGAATAATCTTGTGCCTCTATTTCCCAGAATCCTCTTTCTCTCTCTGCTGGATGTCTCACCTTCTAATCCTGCCTCAACTCATTGGCCATAGGGTTTTTGTTTTTGTTTTGTTTTGTTTTGTTTTGTTTTTTATTGACAGGTGATGCTTCCATACATTGCATAAGAGATTCTCTCTACAAGATATCTAGACAGTGTATTGTACCTGACTCCAGAAAAAACTCAAAGGTTCTTTGACTGTAGCATGAAGATGGATTCTGGGATAACTGGCAGTTTCTCTCCTAGTCTGCTTCTTGTCTGTGACCTTATAGAACTGTTACCATATTCTACCATTACAGGGGTGACTCTCTGATTGGCCCTGTTCTGTGCCCCAAGCTTCATACAGAGTGGAAAGGCAGAGAACAGCAATCCAAAAGCCAGACACTACCCCATACCCAG
This sequence comes from Mus pahari, assembly GCF_900095145.1. Lineage (NCBI taxonomy): Eukaryota > Metazoa > Chordata > Mammalia > Rodentia > Muridae > Mus > Mus pahari. The sequence continues at coordinate 167,148,485 of NC_034590.1, forward strand.
GCTAAACCTCACAAGAGTCAAGTCACGAGTTCACAATTTTTGGAGATGTCTATTCTCAGTCACTAAAATAGCCACTCTTCTTGGGGTAGGTCAAGTGAGACCTATTCACTTTGAACACAAATCTGTCACTAGGTTTGTTCAGAGCCAGTGCTCATAGGGACCCCAAAGGTCTCAGCTGAGAAGAGACGTGACGGTAGAGGCTTTAGCATGTTGGAGCCAGCCTGAATTCCTTAGGCAGAGTGAGGAGGGATAGAGAAGGAGGCAGGGAGGACTGGCGGGCCGTGAACGTGAATGTGATTTTTCCCCGGCTGGAAGCAGCCTTTGGGAGCCTAGAGGTGGGCCACCCTTGAGTGAATGGGTTCAACCAGACAGATGATCCAGATAATCCAATAAAACGCTTCTTGTTTTTGCAATTAATCCAACCGTCACACTGTGTTTCCAGGCGATCAAGTTGTCAGACAGTGCCTCTGAGTCTGGATACTAACTTTCTGGTTGGTCCGGGGTTCGTTTTATCTCAGTCCTGCCTCCATGCTGCCCACTCGCATTTCAGATGATGACAGACAAGTAAGATGACGACGCTGAGGACAGCTTGGGAGGACTGCTCGTGTTCCTTCCACTGCCCAGCACTCACAGCGTTGGCCTTCTCTGTGACTGGGATTGCTCGCTGTCCCCTCCCTTCCAGTTGTCCTCCATAGTGGGTGGCTTGGGTGCAAACCCTTCTCTTCCTCCACAGTGAGAGATTTGAGGGGAAAGTCTACCTGGGTCAGTGTGTCTTTCCCAGTGTCTAGGCAGTACATGGTGTATGGTGCCTGGCAAATGAATCAACGGTAGCTGAATTTTGCCTTCCTTAAGATGGCCAGGGTTGCCTGTGCTTCCCCCCACCCCCGCCGTTAATTGTTGGCGGGTGCATTATCAGAGCACCCAATCTCTCCCCTATCTGCACTCTTCACTGGTGCATTATCAGAGCACCCAATCTCTCCCCTGTCTGCACTCTGCACTGGTGCATTATCAGAGCACCCAATCTCTCCCATCTGCACTCTGTGCTCTTTCCAGATTGGCTCTCCTCTCCCTTCTCACTTACCTTTTAGGAACCCATTATTGCCTTTAAAAATGAAGACTATTTATCAAAGGTCAGAGGAAGTCCACTCATGACAAAAAAAACCATGGTCTGAGCTAGATGTGATGACTTGACACTGTAACCTCAGCAAATAGCAAGGTGTGGCAGGATGATGACTAAGAATTTGAGGCCTACCTGTGTTACAGTTACATAGTGAATTCCAACCTAGCCTGGGCTACAGAGAAAACTGTCAAAACAAAAACAAAAACAAAACTAAAAGCCAAAAACACAAATAAATTAATGACATGAGGAAATTGTTTGGGAATTTATCTACTAAGCATATGTTTGCCTGAATTGGATATTTTTCTCAGAGAAATAGAATCTTAGTGTCAAAAAAAACTAGTACACAAATGTTCACAGCAATTTTATTTGTAATAGCCCAACAATGGGAACCTCCCAAGGGACCCTCAATGGATAAGGGAAGGTATAAAGAACCCCCGTATTCTACACTGTGCACCACTTGTCAGTAAGGAGGAGTACATTGTGTGTGTGTGTGTGGGGCTCCCTAGTGTGCTGTACCACAGAGTCACAGGTGAAAAGGCTGGGTGAACAGAAATGTCTCTATGATTCTAGATGCTGTTGTTCGAAGGTCAAAGTGTGTGCGTATGTATGCACCAGTGTTTGTGTGTGTGTGTGTGTGTGTGTGTGTGTGTGCATGCATGTGTGAGTGCATGTGTGTGAGTGTGTATGTGTGTGCACAAGTGATAGTTACGGAGGAGGATACTCTTGATTTTTCTTTTTCGTTATGGAAATTCTCAACTGGTGTCAGTACACCTGTAGTCACCACGTGCCATTCTCACTGTGGGAATATCAGCCATAGAAGGACATTAGCCACTCTGAGAATGGCTTTCTCATAATTGATTTCAGCTGCCACAAGCCTATCTCCAGGTAAGTTTACACTGTGGGGCACTGGGAGTTAGGGCTTCTGCGTGTGGACTTCGAGTGGGATGGAATTATAACACAAAGCCAGGGCAGTATGCCAAGTGCTCCACACTGAGGTATTGTGGTAAATAGCTCCACTTATGAGATGCACATATGACACAAACACAGAGGCAGACAAGAGATTAATGGTCGGCTAGGGGGACAGGACAGTGGATGGAAAGATGAGCGTGCACATACATATACACTCACATGCACACTCATACACATGCACTCATGCATGCACACACACTTGCATACACATACACATTTGCATACTCACACTGGTGCACACATATGCATACACACTCTCACTCACACACACACAGACACTCATGCACACATGCACATCCATGTACACACACTGGTACACACATACTTGCATACACACACTCTAGCACACACATGTGCACACACATATACACACATATGCTCATATATATGCACATGCACACACTCGCACTGGCGCACACACATGCACACACAAGTGCACACACATATGCACACACACACACACACACACACACACAAATGTAGGTAAGAACTGACAGAAGTAGAGCACTTACAGCAGTCTAGTAAACATTTCCCCAGTGTCAATTCTCTGGCTCTAATTTAATATTTGTCTTTTTTTTTTTTTTAGAATCTCAAGTAGGTGCAATGAGATATGACCATCCCTCACTTGGTCCCTAAACCCTCTCCATATTTCCCCAACATTCCCCTCCTGACTCTATGTACCTTCCCCCTCTAACGCATTGTGTGGTAAGTACTGACTATATTCCACAAGTGTGGGACCATCTACTGCTTCATCCCAAGCCCACCATGTGCGGCATCCTCCCAAAAGAATGATGCTTCCTCCCCTAGTAGCTACCAACTGCCACTAGCATCTGAGGAAGGGGTGGGGCTTGGAGGCCATCAGCTTTATCTATGTCGGATGGACTGGTGGCTTGATCTCGTGCAGGTCTCAGGCAGGTGAGCACAAGCTGCTTGTGCAACCATGACTGAACTAGCCATGGCTCGTCCAGAAGACAGCATTTCACATCATACCTCCTCAATGTTTAGTCTTATGTTTCCTTTGCTCTTCATTGCCATTCTCTGGGCCTTGGTTGAGCGAGGGGTTGATAATCATGTCCTGTTTAGGGCTGAGCTCTCAACCTTCATTCTCAGCTGATGGGTTATGATCTCTCTGTTGATCAATGCACACAGAATAAAAGCTTCTCTGATCAATATTGAAAGCAGCCCAGGATTATGGGTATAAATGTACATAGAAGACAGTTTGATAGCATGGTGTTTGGCAACACAATAGTAACAGATTCAGCCTACCATGACCTAATCTTGTTTTGTGATTAAAAAGATGTCACCACCGAGGGAAGGATCAAAGGGACAGATCCAAGGGACTTGATAAGTGCTGGCCTTCAACTTCCTGAGAGCTCTAGTATTTTATGTTTTTAAAAATATTTTAGAATATTAATACTGTGGCTGTACTGGGGACTATGGGGTACCAAGAAACTAACTGCAATTAATACTGGTCTGCAAAGGAATAAGTAGTTTTTTTGCAAAGGAATAATGGAGTCTTATTGGGTACATTAGCCACACCTCACTGACCCCATGCCTAGGAGTCACTGGACAGCACAAACTCAATTATATTACTGTAGACTTGCTCCTCTCATTTTGCTTTGAGATACCTCTCTCTCTCTCTCTCTCTCTCTCTCTCTCTCTCTCTCTCTCTCTCTCTCTCTCTGTATTGAATAATTACCAACTCTATGTTGTGCTGAATATTCCTATCACTTCAAAATAAACCCCTTTCCCATGAAAAGGGAATTTCCTCTGTCCTCTCTCCCTTTAGTCTCTGGAAATAAATCTGCATTTTTGTCTCTATAGGTTTCCCCATCTGAATATTTTCTTTATATCTAGTCATATAAGTCTGGCCCTTTTGTGCCTGGCTTCATTGGTCTAACGTGTCTCTGAAGGTCACCTGCCACCATAGCGGGTCCTTTTCCTAGCTGAGTAAGATGCCACCACAGCTGTGCCTGCATCCCTCCACCCTGAGCATCTGAGCTGCTTCTGCCATTTGGGTGTTGTTGCTAACCACCCCATCCTCTGATCTTGTGCATCATTTTACTTGGTTCATTTCCCACAGAAGTATCTCTAAATGATGCCCCTGCATGGACCATGGAGCCCCAGAAAATCAAAGTTAGTGTTCTTTGGATCAGCCGTGGCGTAGGAAAAGGCAGACAGCCTATCTAAAGAGGCTGATGAGGATGTAGTAATGCTGAGATTATGAATAGTGCTGACAGCCAGCATAAGGAAGCCGGTGAGGGACAGAAAGCACAGTTTCCAAGGGCAAAGCAGCATGGCTGCTTTTAGTTTGCAAATTGATGGGAAGCAGGGGCTTGGAGGAACCCAGGCCTCTACAAATGCGGACATCAGCAGCAATCCCAATCCACGAAATGGAGGCAAGTGAGAGAGTGAGATGCATCTTCCTCCCAGCCCTCAAACACTGCAACTACCTACCAGGCATTCCGCAGGCTAAACCTGAGCGGAAACCTGAGGACCAGTGCTATGGACTGATAGCAGCAAGAAGACGGAGGATGAAGTACGCATGTGTGCGCGTGCGTGCAGTTGTGCTGTGAACTAAGATATTTAGGGTGGCTTTGGCCACACACCAGTGACTTTACTTGACCCAGAGACTTCTGCTTTCATATCTGAAGCTCCACGGAGTCCCAAATCCCTGAGCTCTGCTTCCTAGCTCTGTATGCGCCTGGGCATCGGCATTTTTGCCTCCACGCTCCTTGGAGAGCCACGGGAGACTGGGTCTTGCAGAGGTGCTGGTTCTTGGGCCTCTTGTCACCCCGTTGCCACCTTCACCCACTGGGGTTACTGTCAGCATCCAGCACAGCAGTGCTTTGCTGTGTCCCCGGCAGAGCAACGGGCCCCTGAGGACTGGGGCCTTTTCTCCCCCCCCCCCCCCTTGTTCCTGTTCATTTGGGAGCTATAAGAGAGCTACAGAGAGAAAGAACTGGGAAAATCAGGGGCTCAGAGAATGTTGTGAAAAGAGTCTGGGAGACAATACAGTGAGTGCTTAGCGAAGCCCTGAATGCAGGGCTTATGGGGCTGTGCCCAGCTTCCAATAGGCCTTTTATGCTCTTTTCTATTGACTGTAGCAGAGCCCTTCAATGGCCTCGCATTGTGCTTGAAATAAAATCCAAACCCCCCACCCAGGCACACAGGACTCCCGCCTCATCTCGCATGACTGGCCTCTCTCCCTCCCAACCTGCCCTCTTGCTGCCTCTGGATGTACCAAGCACTTCTTACCCATAAGCCTTTGCGTTTGCCGAGTCCCCAGCCTGGGAGGGTTTCCTCCAGCCTCCGGGGTGATCCATTCTCTGGCTACAGGTAACATGGCACATCACCTCCTCAGGAAGGTTTTTCTCCGTCTAAAATAGAGTCCCTCTTGGCACCTTTGCATTGTGTCTCCCACTGGCGTTCAGCTGCATGAGGATGTAAAACTTTTTGCCTCCTCTATGACCCTAGCGACAGCAGTCAGCAGAAGCCTGGGTCCCGCACTCTGCCTCTACTGAGCCAGCAAATGAACTGTACCTTCATTTTGGCAGAAGTAGAGAGTGGGCGAATTCATGACACTGTTCATCTGGGCAGGGTTTTACCAACTACCATTTAGGAACCTTGCTGTGAAAACCTCTCTGAACATCTTGAGGGTTGCTCACGGTGCCCATGGCTGAGAGAGGGTCTGGACTCTGCTACGTGTGTCATCTGTGCTCAGTGGGACACAAGGAGTACCCCTTGTTCCTGACTTGTCATGGTGGCACGGTTTCTATCATAGGTCTTGGTGGATTTGAATTTAGGATACGACCCAACTCATGGGGGCTTGTAAATACACCCCCTTTCTCCTCTCCCTCTGTCTATCTTCATTTCTCCCCGTTAAAATAATGGTGAAATACAGAACTATATTTGATTAGTTATTATTTTTCTGTGACTGGCCTCATTACTGATAGAGTGTCTGGCCTGCACCAGCTGAATGTTGACACATCAGCAGACTCTAACATCTCAAGACTTGCCATGACTTGAATCGCACTTAGTCTGTACAGCACCCTCAGGATTTTGTAAGGTTAGAGGAAGTCTGTGTAGCATATTATCACAGGACTGTTGTGGAATGTTCCGGAACAAGGGACAGCCTGGGAGAGGTGGCACTGTGCCTTGTCCTTGAGGAGTCACTTCCAAGACTGAAGGCAACATCCTCACACTTCAGTCTTCAGGCACCTTCGTTTTCCACGTGTGTAAGTGAGGAGTTAAAAGTGCCCTGAAGACCGGGGTCTCAGCACCCGGCCTCCCCTTTCCCTTTGTTCCTGAGGGCAGCTCAGCTTTCTTTAATCGACAAAGTTCCAGATAAATAAGGATGCCCAAGAAGAATGCAAACCAGGTGGACAAGCCTTGTCTGAGACTCACCTCCACAATGGGAGCACTCCCCCGGACTTCTCTTCTCTATGATCTTCTCTCCTCCTTTTCCTCTTCTCTTCTCCTGCTCATTTTAAAATCCCACACACTGAAGACAGAAATCTTCTTTCTGCTCAGGGCTCAATGCTTGCAGTGGAGCTGTGCTGTGGTGGATAAATCCCCTTGTCCTCAATGAAGTGCAGCTATTGTGAGCCTCCATAAAGGAGACAATCATGCCTGTTTATATGGACCCGGTGTTTATATGCAGTCCATTCAATGTTTTGTTTAGCACACAGGACTCCCTTAAAGCTCCTAGCTCAGGATCCATTTAATTTTATAAGTTGAGCCCGGCCCCTTTCCCTCCATAAGTGTCTTTTCTTATTCTTGAGTTAGATCAATAAACCATGAAATGCCTCTATTGAAAAATGATATGACCAACCTCTGCCTGAGAATTCAGGGGTTAAAATTCGAGTCGAGGCTTAAATGCCCATTAAGATACTATTGGATTAAGAGGAAAACTCCCTGAACGTGAACTTTACTACATTTAACTTAGAAACATAACCCAGCCCCAGGCTCTCAATGTCCAGACACTGAATACTGCTTTCAGAATACATTAATGCTGCACAGGTGGTAGATTGGCGTGGCGTCTTGAAAATATGATCCATTTAGTCTCTACTTGTAATGACCTGGAAGGAGAGCCATTCCACCATTTGGCAGTGAGAAAATGTAACCGAATGATTAGCTAGGGATATATTAAACCAGTAGATGCCACAATTACTGCACACATGAATTTACATAGGGTTCTGTCATCCTGGTTTTGAAATACACATTTTTGAAGTTTTATTTTGAGCTAGAAAAGCTTTCTCATCAAGTGAGTGTCCATATGTCACAGGAGACCAAGTCTCCACAAAGGAGCAGACTTGCCCAAGGTCACCCATCAGGAATGCATTGGTCCAATGTCTCACTAAGAATGAGCTTTAGGATTCAGAGTGAACCACAAGAAAGTTGTTGCTCTGAGGTTTTTCTCTCCCTGGTGAAGACTGTGTTAATTAAGATGGGAGAGTCCGTAAAGCTCAAGGCTCCACTCTCCGACTTTGGCCTAGCATGGTTTAGCAGAGTCCGAACTTCCTAATCTTTATGTGGGGATGTTGAGGATGAATGTCACAGAGGGGCCCAGTGGACAGAAATGGGGTCAGCGAGGCAGCCTGGTTATTGCAGGATACATGATGGCACCACAGTCATGCAGGGTGTATAATGATGTCGCACCGGGCAGGGTATATGATGATGTCACAGCCAATGAGGATACGTGTGATGTCACAGCCACACAGGGAATGTGATGGCATCACAGCCATGCAGGGTGTGTGATAATGTCACAACTGTGCAGGATACCTGTGATATCACAGTCATGCAGGATACATGATGACATCATAGCCATTCCTTCACTGATTTAGAAACCCAGATTTCATGGACTCAGCAGTCCCAGAAAGAAATGAATGTTGTAACCTATCATATGTTGCGATTAGCCTCTGCAGTGATTTTTTTTGAGGGGGGTGCAGGGGGAGTGGGTCTCATATACTCTAGGCTGGACCTGAATTTGCAGTGTAGCCAAAGAGTGACCTTGAATGTCCTGCCTCTTCTCCAAAGTGCAGGGGTTATAGGTATATGATATCAATCCTGGTTTGTGAACTTCTGGAGATGGGCTTGGTCCATGCTAGGCAAGCTCTGTGGGAACAGAGTCACATCCCCAGCCTCTCTGTGGTAAGGTGTTAAAGCTGAGGAAATGACCCTTACATTGTTAGTTTACTTTAAAATTCTTCAAAAAGAAAAGAGAGACTAGTCAACCGAGTCACACTTTACATCAAAAACGGTCAGATGGGATAGACGTAAAAATTAAAATGTGTTTGAAGAAACCTCGTGCCCAGAAAGTGATAAAGATGTCTGTCGATTTAAAACACACAGAACAAGGCCATGGGGTGGGGTGGGGAGGTCTTGACACAGATTTAACAAAACCCAGATAACAAACACTCCATTTAAACCCCCTAATCTCATGGAATAGGGATGACAAATACCACTTTCTTATCCCATGCCTGGGGCAGACATCACTAATCCATCTCAGTGCTCTTATCTCTCAAACATACTCGATTATGTGTGTGTCTCTCCTACTACACTATAGACCTGTGGAGAGGGCTGGCCAAGTTCTGCTTCTCTGTCTCCCGTAAATCTTGCAGAGACTAGATGTTTAATGATGCTGAATGGGTGACCTCAGAGAGGTTAAGGAGAGTTTTCCAGGCCACACAGAAAGAGATCTCACCTATAAGGATGCTTCCTTCCCAGGTCAGGAACACAGGAGTGTGAGGCTATGGTAGCGTGGTATTGTGATGTAATAATAGAAACATTTTTCAACGTTTTAACTGAAGTGTAACTTAGGTAAATAGACAACCATTTCACAAGTCTGCACTCATCTCTTCTGCCTCCATTCAAGACATTCTAGAAAGTTCCCCAACCCTTTTCCCAAGCAGTAGTAACTATGGCAACGAACCTGTGGAGGCAGAGAAGGCGGAGGCAGCACCAAACAAAACTTTTACAGCCCCAGGGAGAAGAGTGACGGTGACCAACACTGTCAGAGATATCCATGGCAACAGGGACAAAGTTGTGGAGGGACCCACAAGAATGAGAACACACAGCACATACCGACATGAACAGATATTGGCCAGTCGCTACATACGAGCACCCTCCTGTATTGTTTCCCCCCCGCCCCCCATCTCTGGAACCTGGATGTATTCCCAAAAGAAGATAATATAGGAAAATGCCAAGATGGATGGATTTCCCTACAGTTACTAAAATTCACTTTCTACCCCTTTGCTTAAGAAGCTCAAACAGAAATGTAAACTTTGTGCAACTGGAAACAGTGACTCTGGCTTACACTGGGGCTTGTGGCGTGTGAACTATGACGGAGCTGTTCAAACTGTTAGTGTCACTGTTGGAGCCAGCGCTGTGGCTGACTGGGGCAGGGGATGCAGAGCCCTTTCCATGCTTCTGTGCATGTTCCAACGATGATTATCTTTGGACAACTTGACACTGGCAAACTTAACAGAAACAAGTAGTTGAAGAAGCCATTGGAGGATCCCAAGTAGCCCCCCTTAGAGGCCTGCTAAGTTAGACATTTTACAGTTGGAGTTTCTTGTTTATTTTCCTTAAAAATTTGAAGAATGTTAAGCTTGGGACGATGGCAAATCCCTATAATTGAGCCTGTTTTGGAGACTCGGGGAGGAGGACTGTAAGTTTGAGGCCATCTTGGGCGACACAAAAAGACCTTGTCTTTAAAAAAACAAACACTCCTCCCTCCCCCACAACGGGAATGGGGAGATGGCCCAGTGGATAGAGAGCTTGCTATGCACATGTGAGTTTAGATCCCAGTACGTACATTAGCATGGCAGCATATGTCTAATTCTAAGTGCTGGGGAAGAAGTCACAGGAAGACCCCCAGAGCTTAGCTCAGTTGCCTAGTTCAGTCAGTCATCTCCAGGCTCACTCCTATGGGATTCTGTTTCAAATACCCGATGAGGAGAGCCACTGAGGAAGACACTGGCATAGACTTCTGGTCTCCACAGGCAGGCATTCACATGTGCATGCACACGCAATTCTAACACTACCCCTGTACCCCCAGTCCCCGTAGGTGTGAAATGTCAAGGAGATCTTGTACCCTGGGGCCAGGTACAGCCAGCCACTTTATTCACCGAGGCACTGGTCTTAGCATTGTAGAAAATGAGCTTATGGCATGGTCTGGGGACTGACTATCATCCACTGTGCAGGATTGCAGTAAGAATATAAAAAATATTATAATGTGTAATTCCAGTATTACGCCACGAGAGGAAGAGTTCCCATGCCTTAGAACCTCAATAACAACAACAACAAAAGGCTTTTTATAACTTTGTGAAAAATTCTTAAGAGTTCTTTCCCCTAAAATGTGGGTGAAAACAACCTGTCATGTGGACTTGGCCTGTGGTTACAATAGTAAGAAAGATTAATGCCTTAAAGCAAAGGCTCTACGATCAGACTGCCCACAAGCAGAGTTTACACGTGTCTCCTTGAATGAAGACTCAGTCCTGATACCAACATCTATCTTACATGATCCCTCTGGGGGCTGGACATGTATGACCCCTACAGATCCTTGTTGCCAACATCGTTTGACACAGATGGCCACACAGATCCAGGAGTCAGGGAGAGGGGACGACATCATCTTTTTCATACTCTGGGTTGGAGGATATAACTTTCGTTCATAGCCAATCAGCGACTGCAACCTGCAAATGTGAAACCGGGAAGGAGAAGGACTTATGCTCTAAGACCCAGGTGAGCCTGAGAGCCAGGAAGAGCAGAACCAACCGAACTTAACCAGAAAGTGGGTTCAGGGGGCTCACTGCCCCCCCGGGTGAATACCAAAGGGAGGCAAGAGAAGTTGATAGAGTCAGATGGACTGTTCTGTCCCTAAGCCCCGATCAGTGCAGGCATTCTTCTACATTGTAGGATACAAGGAGGGAAGGGAAACTGGCCTGATGTAAGGTAGCTAGGGATTTCCCCCAAAACACAGGAAATGCACATTCCCTAACAGACTGCAGCCAGAGAGCGCAGCACTCCCTGCAAGGACAGACCACAGCCAATGAGCGCAGCACTCCCTGCAAGGGCTTCACATGGTACACAGGCCGACTCACTGAACGTCCTAGCCCCCTCAGTACAATAGAACTCTAGAATCTTTTTCACAGAATATCTTGTTCTTATTTATACATACGTGTTTATGTCCGTGTGAATGTGAGACACGTGTGCACGTGCCTGAAAAAAAAAAGGCAAAGGAAGCCATCAGATGCACCGGAGCTGGACTGAGTTGAGGGCAGTCGTGAGCTGTCCTAAGTTATAGGTTCTGGGAACCAAACTCTGGAAATGCAGGAAGAAGTGCTTTTATCCGGTGAGCCATCTCTGCAGCCCCAGCGCTCCAGAACTCTTATGAAATGATCCAAAGTGCTACTACTTGAAAATAAGTGAAGAGCTTCAAATACTGCTGGGTATCTCCGCGTCTCATCTCCCCCACACCCCACCCCCATCTTATTTTATCAACTACAAGTAAAAAAAAAAAAAACCACACACTTTTTTTTTTTTTTTTTGAGTTGGACTCCTGGCGTGCTCGAGGACACTTCGCAGCATGTCAAGCAGATATTGACTTCTGAGCCCACACTAGCACGGTTCGATCGATGTAACACCGCTTCTGGCCCCTGGCTCTTCCCTCGTAGAGCTGGCTCTTAGCCACGGGGCTGCGGAGGGCACCTAGACGGATCGTTCCTCCACTGCACAACAATGTCAGTGGCATCACATATGGGGGAAAGCTGTGCTGAGGAGCGGGAAGCAGCCCTGTGAGGGTTGAGGGGGCCACAACACATTCTCCTGCATTTGCAAACAGCGCTTCCTCTTCTGGACTACTATTCTTTTTGCCCAAGATGCTCTTTGGATGGCATGCCCATGCTGTCTCTGCTGAATTTCAAGTCAAAAGAAACAGCAGGGAGCGAGAGCCCCAATAATTTGCCTCTGTAGAATTGATGGTGTGTAGGTGGACACGTGTAAGGTGTGTGTGTGTGTGTGTGTGTGTGTGTGTGTGTGTTCGCATGCATTTATACATTCATCTGTGGCTGGCTTATTCTAACCTAGCAAGGCCAACAGCACAGTAAAACAGAACAGAAGCTCAGAGCCAGGCTGTCAACGGCGAGCTTGACCTCTTATTCCTCTGATGATTTTGGACAAGTGGCTTCTTATGCCTGACTTCCTCTTCTAGGAGACAGGAATTCCTATTGTCCAGGAAACGCTGTCCCTTCAGAATGAATGTGAGTGAGTTCCAGCTGAAAGTACCCATGACATGTACTGGAACTAAAGTCACCAGTAAAAAGAAATGGGGATAAAAAAAATAAAATAAAATAAGGCACACAGGGCTAGTGAGATGGCTCAGCAGGTAAAAGCACTCCCTTCCACGATCAAGCTGAGCTGACCTGAGTTCAATCCCCGGGACCTACTTGATAGAAGGGGAGAACCAACTCCAACTCCTGTGCACTGCTCTCTGACCTACACATAGACGCATGCTGTGGCATGGGATGGTCCCCAAGTTTTGTGTGTGTGTGTGTGTGTGTGTGTGTGTGCGCGCGCGCGTGCGTTTATGAGACTAGGACAAACATAAATTAGTATAGTATGAACTACGTATAAGATACTATAGTATCAAGTATGAACTATGGTGAGAATAAGTAGAAGAGAAAATAATGGAATTTTAAAAATCAGAATATAAATGCAATGGTATTTGTGATTAAAAAGCTGCAAACTTGGTTCTGCACTCCCCAAAGTCAAATCAAAAGGAGAAACTTTCAGATCATGTGTGGAGTGTGTGTTCCTGTTACCACATAGGTGATCCAGCTCACCTTATTTCCTGAAGAATCAGAATGGTGGGATTCGATCAATACCTCTTCCTACAGCCACGAGTATGCTGGCAGCACAGAGGATTGTTAAAAAGTGCACATTGTGTTGAGAGGGAAGTGTGTATGGGGGGGGGGAGCTGGAGGAGAGGGAGAGGAGGGTGGGTTTGGTCTCTAGCTGTAACATTTTTTGAAATTATAAAATATGAAGGTTTCCTTTTGTCATTCATGAGTGTGGGCATGTGTGAGCGGACCATGATGAGCTAATCACTCATTGCCTTCCGATTGTAGACGCGATGTGATGCACACTCTCACCTTCTTCCTGTGGTGCCTCCCTGCCACGGTGGGTTGTACCCGCAAGCTGTGAACCAAACTAAATCCTTCCTTCCTTGGGTTGCATCATCAAGCACTTTACCAAAGCTCTGAGAGAAATAGCTGACACAATGAAACTAACACAGTGAGCCAGCCGCTCTTCTTCTCTTCACCCTCCCAGCCTTGGGTTTGCTTTCCATAGGCAACTATAGGTCCCCTCAAGTCAGTTCTGCATTTGGTCTTCCTGTTGCCACTCAGTAATCGCATGCTTCTGTGGTCCATCTCAGGATGGCACGTCTGTTAAAGAATCACAAGGACCCCACCTTGTGCCAGGTGCCACCCTCTGAATCACCAAGGGACTCAGAGGAAGAAGATGTCAGAAATCCAGAGATCCTGGGGTTTCCTCCCAGAGGAGTGGTGAAGTAGGTGCCCCGCACTGATACATACTTTCTGTGTGCATTACATGCTCCATAGCATAGGTGTTCTCAGCACGGCAGGGCGACGGGTCTGCACTTGCCTCCGTTGAAGATCCAGAGCTGCTGTGTTCCGAAACACTCCGCCATGTTTGTGCTAAAACCCACGCTTGCCGTTGGCTGCCCTCAGGGGTGCCAAGGCCAGCATGCCCCCAGGGGGTTCGGGACACTGTGACAACAGCAGAAGCCCTGGCCAACTTTCCTTAGGCTGTGCAGCAATAAAGACTGTTGCCACTCCCACCTCCACTTGCTCCAGTTTCCCCACACTGAGGCAGACTAGCTCCCAAAGCAGATTGTTAAGTAGGGAGAGGGAGGGCAAGCCGAAGCTCCCCCCCCCCCCCCAATTAGGATCCAGGCTTGGAAACCACACAGCATCACTTCAATGTCTGATTCACTGGAAGCAAGTTACTGAAGTCAAACCACCTTGGAGAGGGGGGAATTGGGCTTTCCCTCTTTGTGGGAACCGTGTTGAAGAATGCTTGAGCATGTTTCGAATACTACAGGAGTGCAGTGCCTGCCCTTCCTTTGCAGGGAGTCTTGTGGAGGGGATGGGCTTCCTAAGGTTCTACATTCACAGGCTGACATAATTTCATAAGAGGGGTGGAGATGCAATTAACTCTGAGTAGCTTCATGATAATCACAGGCTATCTTGTTACCTCCCTGCTTGTCTCCTGTGTGCTCGGTAATGGGTCTGTTTCCTGGCACTCAGGACAACAGGCACGCAATTGAGAGCAGAGGAGGTGGCGTCTCACTGATGTCCTCCTTCCCCTCCAGGGTCTTTACTGTAGTGCGGCTATGAAGCCCACCCTTCTAATGCTGCTTCTTGAGTAGGTTCACTTCTGAGAAAACCTGGCTGCCCAGCGACAGCGTGGTCCCCTATCTGCTCTCAGCCAGGTCTCCCAAGCATCATGGAGCTTCCTCCCCACTCTGCAGGCTGAAGTTGGTTACCACCAGCCACAAATACACTTACATCTCCGGCTGCTCCCCGCTACCATCTGTTTTCAGTTTGCCTTCCCTCTCCCCAGGTCACCCATGAAGATGTTTTCAAAAAGAAGCAAGTTAAAGTGAAACTAAACCTCTCATGTGGGCCACTCAGTTTCTCTCAACACCCTGTGCGCCCTGCTCCTGCTGGGCAGAACTTGAGACTTCATTCTTACCAGCTCTCAGAGATGGAGGCAGGTAATGAAAAGGAATGTGGACAACTCAGCCAGTCCACAAAGAGAGTAGCTTCCCCTGAGTGGCAGGTGATAACTGCTCTCATTTCTTACGTAATGCAATCAAAACAAGAAAATTATTAAGGTAAAATAAACAGAAGACACGAAGACTTTGTGTCACTTTACAAGACAAAAGGAAAGGATTTAATAATACAGGATTCTGTATTATTAAAACAAAAATCAATTGTTTATTATTATTTGTTCCTTGCTAGCCTGAAAAACTTGTGAAAAAATTTTTTCTTTAATTTCTTAAAGGGTGACGAAGCTCCACTTTGCAATGGTGCTTTGGTTAAACCAACATAGACTGTCTTCAGGAACCCATTAGTCTACAATTGCAGGAGAAACTAGTCCTTGTTTTTCAGTTCTCATAATTCACCTTATGCTAAATGCTAAACATGCAATACCTGCTCCTAAGGGGCTGATGGAAGACGCCATAAAGTCTGAACCTGCTATCCAGGAGCCTTGTACTATGTTTTAGTTTTACACTAAATTATCTATTTTCTGTGATACATATACTATGTTCTCATGTATGAGAGTTCCCATAGGTCTGTGTGATTGTCCCCTGCAAAGATGATCACAGAACACTCTTTCCTTGTGTCCTCTGAACTGTTTCAGTACACGTCAGTTGAGGGTTTTGCCAACTCAAGCCTGTTTTTCCAATCACCTTGCATCCTGGTGCCTTTTGCATTTCTTCTAGGCTCCAGATCTCATCTATGGAGATGGTGTTTGAAAACACAAGGCAGAGAGGAGGGAGACGTGGTGTCATCTATAAAACGTTGGGCTTGCAAACAGGAAAAGTGGAGCTTCATCTCCAGAATCCACATAAAGAAAGCCAGAGCTGTTTTGTTGGCTTGTGCTTGTAATCCTGACACCACCAACACCACAGACACCACCAGGGATTACAGGCAGATCCCTGGGGCTCACCAGCCAGCTAGCTTAGCCCGTTTGGCAAGCTTTAGGCCAGTGCTAGACTCTGCCTCAAAAAATAAATCCAATGGCAACTGACACTTGAGGTGTCCTCTGACCATGTATATGTGTGCCTGAAGATACACATGCATGCATGAATACACACACACACACACACACACACACACACACACACAAACATACAGGAACTTGGGAGAGGTGGGGCATTGAACATCTGTTTTCTCCAAACTCAGTTAGTGGTTCCATTCCACTTGTATGCTTAGGGACCCTGAGTGAACACCCGTGAGATGGTGACCCAGTAGATTGTGACGCTGTTCTTGAGCTGTTGTAAAACCTACCACTAATTTTTCTTCCAGATTTGTTGGGGAGTCCCTCAGAGGACACTGAGTAAGTGGCCCAGCTGAGCCCAGAGCCAAGCTCTGGATGGAGGAACTGGTCTACCCCTGTGTCTAGGTCTGAATTGGTGACTAGACTCCAACTGAACCAGTTCTGTGCTGTGGAGGCCTAGTAAGGGAAGGCCCAGCAGTCTGCCCAAGATGGCCTAGGAAAAACATGAGGAAATAAAAGAAAGAATCTAGAGAACTTGTCACCTCACACCTTTAAACCCAAGTGGAGTTAGGGACAGTGTGGTCATTGGTGCCACCAGAAGAGGAAGGCCCTGGAAATCCCTGGAGGATACTGTCTCAAGGTCCATTATCCTATAAGACTGTGAGCCATGACCTCATTACCCCATGAGCAGTTCCCCTATGCCTGCTCGTCTGGACTTGTGGATTTTGTGGACATGCCCAGAGAGGAGGAAAGCTTTCAGAGTAGTCTCCAGCAGATAAAACTGAGTAGCAGGCCACCCTAGGGCTTCCGCTCACTTGCATGGTTGTGAGGGATTGTTCTTTGTTACTGCACACCACAGCAAAACCGTCCTTAATGGTCAACTTTGTCTAGTTCATCTTACAGGCTTAAAACAGAACTGTAAGGCCTTGTATGGTTGAGACACGGCTGCATCCACATCCTCACTGTGTAAAGGAAGGTGGTCTGCACTGAGTCCTGTCCAAGAAATAACTGCCTGTGGTGTGCTTCGGGCACCCCTGGACAGCACACTGCCTGGTGACAGCAAGCCGGCACATGATCTCACAGCACTTCCTGGCCAGTTTGTTCCTGTCTCAGGGCCTTCTCTTCCACGCAGCCCCTGATGGAACAATACCTTCAGCCGGCTGTAGCAAGACTCTTGAACATTCTTCATGACTCATGGGGATTTATAACTCAAGGTTCCTCTGACAACATCTTTCCTGCTTCTAGGAATGAAGGGAGCAAGGAAGAATCCAGAAATTCCCAGAACTAGGTTAAAGGACATATCTGTAGCCAGCAAAATATTTCCATAGGCAGACTCAGCCCTCAGACAAGCACAGGAGTGAAAACTCCCTAGTCACCTGGCTGTCATGATCTCTAACTGGTGTGACCCCACCCACAACCCAGTCCTTGGACACACATGAATAATCAGGTTAAAGATGCCTCAGGATCTACCCAGGCCTTCTAAATTCAGAACACCCACAGATACATAAATCCAAAGATGAAAACCTGGGGAAGCAAAACAAGACATAAGTCATGTGGGTGCTAGTGTTGACCATAGATCTTTCTGGAACCAAACTGATTATAAATCAGCAGTAAGCAGGAGCGTTGGCACAGGTCTGTAATTATGGTATCTGGGGAGTGGAAGGACAGGGACCATCACCTCAAGACCCCCATTAGCTACAAAATGAGTTAGAAGTTAGCTTGGGATACATGAGAATATGTCCTTAAAATATTGAAAATCAGTACTCACTGCTCTTCCAAAGGCTTGAGTTCAATTCCCACCCCTACATGGCAGCTCTGATGCTGTCTTCTGGTGTGCAGATGTGCGTGCAGAAGAATTACCCGTACACATAAAACACATAAATTAATAAACCTTTAAAAAAGAATCAGCAACAATAATGACAAACACCAGTTTCTGAGTACAGCACAGCCGGCCTGTGTTACAGGCTGAGAGAATGTCCTGGACACCACATTAATGTCTGGGCTGCGGGACTCATTGATGACATCTAGGATGAGGTAGCTGCTCTGCCCCCAAGACAGACAAGTTTTCAAAAGCTGGATCGTGGAGCAGGCTGGGCTTCCCAGAGTCAGTACTCAAGGGCCCTGGCAAATGAATGACTGAGGAAGGGAGACTCTCTCCTAGAACACTGACCCAAATCTCAGCAGATGAGCAGAGTTCTCCTGAGAAACAGAACTCAAAGCATGCATGTTTGTCTGGGTATAGGTTTAAGGACACTGATAAGTCCCATAGTGTCAGGGGAGCCTGGCAGGCAGGAAAGCAGGAAGGAGCTGCCCCTGAAGCCATGTGCTTGTGCAACCCCTTCTTGTCAAGGAGAGATGGGTATGTGTTCTGTGTGTTCTAATCAGGCTTTTGACGGACTGGATGAGCCGCCCTACCGATGTGATGGAAACTAATTCATATCACTCAAAGGCCCCCCTTTAAACAGTAACCTCATACAAAATAATCCTCCTTCGTAGTAGCATGTAGAATTGGATTTGACCCTAAACACCAGGACTCGGCCATATCCATGGATGAAACCAAGCCCTACAACAACTGATGTGTTACCTGACTGCCCAGCAGCCCTTGGTGCAAGTGGGAAGATGGTAACACTCTGTCTCTATCGATGTGGGAGGTGGGGACCTTGATGCAGGAAGTTCATTCCTGGAGGGCAGGCCCTGAGGATTTCCAGTGTTTCCTCACTCCTGTTCTTTCCCTCTGCTCTCTCTCTGTGTGGGTAGAAACATGACTCCGTCTCCTGCTGGCGACCTTACTCTCCTGCTGTTATGCCTCTTGCCATCAAGGACTCTGTCCCTCTGGAACCAGAAACCAAAACAAACCTTTCTTTGCTTCCTCACTGGCTTCTGGCCGGTGGCATTTTACCCCAGCAATGGAAGAGCAGCCAGCACAGCGTCCGACTCTGCTGCCTCCTTTCCAGACATCTCTGGCTCTGTGTCTTCGGTCTCACCATCTGCCGTGCCCTGACCCACGAGTGTGAATAGAGGAGACAAGTGTGCGGGTTGTGAGCAGAGACGCTGGCTGGCATCGAGAGCTTCCACGTGTCCTCGGGAACATTTGTTCTTTACCAGGAAGAGCCAGGGCAACCTCTGCCTGTGTCCCTGAGTGAAAGCACGAATCCTCAAGCTGAAGGAACTAAGTGTAGCAAAGGATTGCTGAGCGCGGCAGTTCTACAGCCGCTTGGAATAACCCAGTTCCCAGGCTTTGAGGTGGGGTACAGCTTAGCAGTGGAGTACTTGCCTAGCTGTGTAAGGCTCCTTCAGCTAACACCACTGGGGGAGGAAGTAGGGGGAGAAAAAAGACAAATGTTTTAGTTATTGAGGTGGTGAGGGTATTTGCTTTCTGGTAATTATAACCCATGTAATATAACCAATATGACTTCCTGAATAGTTAGATAATACAAATAACAAGGTTTTACGTTTGAACTAAGTGAGTATTATCCCTATTCCTCTCTCTCTCTCTCTCTCTCTCTCTCTCTCTCTCTCTCTCTCTCTCTCCTTCCCTCCCTCCCTCCCTCCCCATTGAACCCAGGCTCTTATGCATGCTAGACAAGTGCCATATTACAGAGCCACAACTCTGGCCCTCAAAAGATGGTCTAAAAGCACATTAAAGCCTTCCGAGTCTCACTGTGACCTCAGAGACTTGAACGCGGTTGGCAACGGCTTCTGGTGTGGAGGAATAGAAGCAACCCCTGGCTCTCATGCTGGGTAGACTTTCCCAGTATCCCTCCCCCACCCTCTGGGACCATCCTGGTGACAGAGCATCAGGTGGCTTGGGGTCACCTTTGCAGGGACTCTGCCCTGTCTGTTGTTTCCACCGTTGGACTGGATGAAAAGGAGAATGTGAACTGTGCCAACACATTAAAAAAAAAAAAATCAGCTCCCATCAAAACTAAAGGCGGGGCAAGTGTAGCCCCACCCTAGGCCACTCTGGGAACTTTGGTTTTTCTGGAACTGATAAAAAGAAAAACTTTGCAACCCATTCATTTTTCCCTGTGCGTTCCTCCAGTCCTTCGTTTAGTTTGTCCTGGGAAACTAGACTTTTGTTATTTTTTTTCAGCACTGATCTTGAAGCCCATTTCTTCCACAACTGAGTTTTAAGTTTCCAACTCTGTGGGAGGATATGAAATTATTTCTGCTATTAAAACTTGGGTTGAATTTTGAAACGAGAACATTCATTCTGAGCAATAAATGCAAGCGGTGACCTTCCACAAACAGTCATGTTGGGCCTTACATAACCCAATAGGATATTTTAAGAGCAGGGCGGACCAATGAGTGTTCAGGCAAAAGGTTGGAGAAGTAGGTTAAAGAAGGGAGGAAAAAGGATCCTTCTCATCCAGGTGACACCCCCACCCCCATCCCCAAACAGGTAAAATGACTCAGCCTTTCAAGTAGGTGACAATGCTTATGGAAAATATGACCTAGTGGTTTCCATCAGGGCTTCTCAGTTGGCAACCACTGGGCTTTTGATGGTTGGGCATCCCTGAGGAATCTGAGGTATTTTGGGGCCTTTTCACAGAATGGTCCAAAGGGCCCTGCTGACAGTTCATAAGAAACCTTGTGGATGTCTAGATTCCAATCTTGATGTTCACAAAGTCTGCAGTGGAAAGAGTTGAAGACAAAAATCTGATGAAACTGTTAGGAGCGATCGGCCCCAGGGATATATGCGCAGGCGCCCAGGTCTGCAGGGAAGAGCTTTCTGCCATATTTAGGATAAGTGTCAGTCTCCAGCTGGGTTGATTCAAGCTTTCTCCCACAGGTGCACAGCTGGATTGCTGAGTTCTTGGCCTGTGTCCACCCAGACCTCTTAAGGTCTTTGCCCGTGCCCCCACCCTGGAATCTGCACGTGTTGGGTGGAGGTTGTGGTTGCCAGGAAGACACAAGGCTTTCTGAGGTTACTTGAGCTGACTTCCTTCTGCTTTGTCTTCAGGTGGATGGGAATGGTCCTCTCAGTCTCCTTTGTTCAGTTACAGCCTGGGGTCAGTCAGGTCGTGAATGCGCTTAGATCCACAGGAAAGAGTCGAAGTGCTCACGACTTCAGCGATTAGCACACTGAGGAGGGGCCTTGCCATTAGATTTCCTGGTGACTTTCTGGTACTTTCTGTGCCTATGTAAGCATGCTCAGAGGGCTTATGGGTGGAAGAAAACATTGCTGGGGTTGATACAGTAGACGTACACCCTACAGCATGTCCCTTTAAAATGACTATTTGGATACAGTCAGGGTGACATGCTTCCTCTACAACCCTGGCTTATTAGTGGCCTTGACATTGTTCAGTTCCCTTCACAGGCTCCTCTTCTTCCTTTAACATGTCAGCCTCAGTTTTGGGGGTTCTTAGTCTAGTCCGTTTCTATTCTCTTCTCTCCTTTTATTGCCATAATAAAAGCTGGGGTCTTGAACTTAGAGCCTCACAGATTCAAGGTCAGCGCTCCACCTCTGAGATATCTTTAGCATGCTTCTCTCTCTCCCTTTTTAGCTGTAGCCTGTTGGTTGTCTGATTTGTAGATCAGAACATAGACAGGATGAGATGAGCCCTAGCCTTCAAGTTTAATGCTTGACTAGGAGCCACACCCTGGATCCTTCTAGAAGCCCACCCTCCACCCTAGGAGTCCATCCTAGCAACAGGCTGAGGACAGGTGAGAGAGTATGGCACAGGAAGATACAGGTCCTCCTCCCTTTGTCAATCAGAATAAATGCTCATAATAATCGCACTTGACATTGGATTATACTTTCCAATCGGACACAATTTAGAATTTTCAAAGACTTTTATAGCTATAATTTCTTTGATCCTCCAGCAGCTCTGTGGGGTAGCTACATCTTTCAATCATTCAACAAATGCTTGCTGGAAGCTCTATTGAGAGTGACTGAGGGGCTCTCAGGACACGGGGCATTCTGTTTTAAAAGCAGGACAGTCCAGGGCAAACTGCGATGAGTTGGCCACACTTCTACCATTGCAAACAGAGAACTCCCAGAGATGAACAGGACAGCTGTGGTCCCAGCGCACGTGATATTATGCTGACATTTCTCTGTGTTTGATGTCTGCTGGATACTGCACTGAGATGTTGCAATTTGATGTTTAAAAAAAAAAATGATGTTTTCTGATGTCTATTCTTTACATTCCTGATTCATGCATGAGGTCCAGCGCTAGACCCTGATAGGAAAACACCAAATCTAGCAGCTTTTAAAGACCGTATTGCCTAGTGCTACTGGAGTCCTTAGGGGACATTACAACAACTGTGGCCTACTGGGGTTTCCAGGTCTATGCCTTTAAGGTACCTCACCCTACTTCTCTTTTGATCTTCTTCTGTCCTCTGGTCACTCTCCCATGCATTCTCCGAACCTTCCTGTGACACTGCCTCCTTTAATGGTGACTTTATCTTCCCCCGGGTCTTTGATCTTTTGAATGTCATCTGCTAAAATTGGGATTGAAATTATTATATTGGTAGAATGTGATTATGGTTTATTGATGGTTTTGTTGATGGTTGGTTGGTTGCTTTTATAAAGGGGCCTCTTATGTCTTAGGCTGGCCTCATACTTTGAATATCTGATCCTCCTGCCTCTACCTTCCAGGTGGTGTGATTTCAGGAGTGCAGCACTGGGTATGGTTTAGGTGGGGCTGGATATTGAACTCATGGCTTTGTACATGCTGGGAAAGGAATCTACCGATTGTGCAGTTTCGTCAGCCCTGGATGCAAGTGTGTGTACTCACTGAGAAACACTGACCTCAGACATATTCTCACCAAGAGATGAGAGTTTCTACCAGTTCATAGAATATCACTGACTTCCTTTTCGGGGGGAGTAGGGGGAGGTAAGCTTAGGGCCAGTTTGGAAAGAAGTACCATATCAACCACTTTCCTATACATTCCAGCAACCAGGGACCTCCTAATTAAATAGTGTCTGATTATGTGACCGGATCGTGCATTTCCAGGAAAGACAAAGTAATCGAATTAGCTTTGAAATGTCAGCCCTGCGGCAGATACTGTTGTGGGCTGAGATGGAGCAATTTCTTTCTTTTTTTCTACTTTTTTCTTTAATGGCTGCTGGCAACCCTGTGGTTAACTCTAACAGTTACGTGTGGCATTTGGCATAAACGAATGCTCATCTGCCTAAAGAAATGAAGTCCTTAACTCACTGCCTTTCTGGACTCCAACTTCCTGGTTTTCTCCAATAGTTGGTTGTAAATTTTGAGAGTGTGGACTCAACTTTCAGTAGATGAAACCTTGACAGAAAGAATTGTCACCCCATTACATAGGGTGTGTCTACCAGCCTACACTACACTGTGTCTGGTTGTTTTGACTGTTGATTCACCCCATCATAAACAGCTAAGTGCTTGCTACCGCCCGGGTATCCTTCTGAACCTTAGGAAACATCAGAGAGGAGTCGAGTGTGATTTGTGATTACAGAGGGAACAGGTGCAGGCACCTTGAAGAGGAAAGAGCTTGATTTGGTGACAATCAAGGGGAGAAGAGAGCTGCTGAGGCAGATTTGTCGTGGATGCTAAGGCCAGGAGAGGCAGGCATTTCATTCTAAACACAACAAAGAGGATATCTGGGAGATTTCTAAGGAGGAAAATGAAAGGACTTGTATGGCTATCTAACGGGAAGCAAAGCATAAGGAGGCAAGAATAGACAAAACAGGAAAAGTACTGCAGAGTTCCAGGTGGAAAGTGGTGCTGATGTGGATCAGCATGGCAGTAGTGAGACAGGAAAAGAGGCAATGTGGTATGGGTGGTGGATGGATGGGGCGATAGAAGAGGTGACTGGCCTTTTCCTCAAGCAAACGTGTGGATGGTGCTGCCAACGCAGAGGTACAGGTGGCCATATGAAAATCTCCTTCCTGAATCATGTCTTCGGTGTCATTGACTTTATTCAATACAATGTTTCCTGACCTGATGGTACGTGATCTTTTTTTTTCTTTTTTTGGCTCCTTGACCCATTAACATAGGAATATATTTATTCCTTCTGTAGATTCAAAGAACACCAAGACACAGCAGAAGAGCATCCACTGAATATAGTCAGGGGTTACCTACTTGAGCTGTAACCTTTGCAGTGCTCTTCCATTCTGGGAATCTCTGGCACTGCCATCAATGACGGAAGGAAGTCTTTAGTGAGCCAGTGTTAAGTGACAGGTGTGGCTCTACGTGGCTCCTGTGAGTTATGTCATCCAGTCTTCACATAACCGGAGAAGTGAAATGGAGTTTTTAACTCAACTCTTAGATAAAGAAACCAAGACTCACAGAGATAAAAGTCACCTCTCAAGGTCATATGTATATAAGGGAAAGGTCAAAGGTTGAATTGAAACATGGGTCCCTTTGACCTATGTGCTATGCTGGGCTGTCCTTTCAAGTTTCTCTCTGAGCACTGTTTAGGGCTGGGACAGATGTGTTGGCACACACCTGGGTGAAACACCTGCTTTGGTGATGCAGGTGCATCTCAGCCATAGCAACAATGACGGTGTTGGTGATCACCAGCTCCTATGAAGAGGACACACTAAGCATAACAACACTGATGGTGCTGATGGTCTTCGGCCTCTGTGAGACAGGCACACCGTGAGAGCTTCATGGCTAAGGACAGCCACAGGCTGCTGGGAATGCCTCTTGTTGGATGTGGAAGAGAATATGGAAATGTTTGGAGATGTCTTTGCTCAGTACAGTAAATGACATTCACCTGCAGTTCAGAGGGAGGGGTGGCAGGAACACTAAAGACCCTGGCATACTTAGATGAACTTTCTGTCCCAAAATGCTAGGAGTAGCATCGAGACGTTGGACTACCTGGTCGGTTTCTAAACTCTAGCCTATGACTAAGGAGACTTTCTTCCATGGAAGAGACCGGAGCATATTGATGGTAGTTGATTGACTGTGCTAATGAAGTTTTGACATAGAATTTGGATTGAAAATTGAAGCTAGGTCTTCCATGATGCATGAAAGCCAAGGCAAACTGAGCTCCTTCTGGAGGTCTGCTGGAGCTGAGGTGTTTCCTCCCTTTCCTTCTCCCATCGTTGAAAAGAATTTGCCCTGTAAGATGAGTACTTAACTGGGAAGCTACAGCTGGTGTAGCCGGTATTGAAATACACTCGGGAACCCTTAACAAAGAATATCTGATTACAGACAGAAACTTGAATCTGTTTGTTTTCTGTTCATTTAATTTGATGTTTTAATGATGCTGCAGGTTATTTGAAATACTCTATTTCAATGTACACTTTATTTGTTGCACTCGTACCCTGAGGCAGGTTGGTAGAGGGTGAGGTACTTAGAAATCTCAAACAATACATTTCTGCTGGAAACCAGGAAGATAGAGCATCAGGGACGCTCTAGAACCTTAAGAAATAGTTAGCCTGGGTTTGAGTTCAGAGATAACTATAATAGACCTGCCCTAGTCCCCAAAACTAAACTTAAAAAAATATGAAAGATCAATTAGAAACAATGACACTGTGAATGAGATAAATAGACATTGGGAGCTGGTTCCAAACATTGCAAAGGAGTGAGCTAACGTATAGTAGTTTTGGAGGCCAGAGATACAACTGGTTTCACCTTCTGTCTCTTCTTCACTCTGAATTCAGATCAATGGAGGAATCCGGTGTGCGCTGATTTGATCTGACCACTTGTTTATGTGCTTTCTCCCTGACCTAGGGCAAACATCCTTATCACAAGGATCTTTATGTCCTGGGATGATAAAGCCTGGTACATAGCATGTGTTCCATGTTCACCTGGTGTAGTAGGCTATAAAGGATCCCCAAAATGTTCAAGGGCACATCCTTGAGGCCTGTTAATGTGTTGTATCTCTCAGGAAAAAAAAAGAGGAATTAAGGTTCTGGGTGGAGTTGAATTTGCAAATCAACTGACCTCTAAATATGGAGAGAGTTCTGGAGTCAGTGTAGGCAAGGAAGGCAGACTTTAACAATGATGGGTATGGAAAAAAAATCTCGCTGACTTTTAAAACAGAATATCCATGGTTAATTGAAGTGAAAATATCTAGTTTCATTGTAAACTCAGTTGTGTCACATGATTTTTTTTTTTTTTTCTGGAAGCTGTCTTGTGAGAGGGTACTTTGCTGGAGCAGACACTTGAGTGGGCTCCTGATGTCTGGAAAGAGTATAAATGGAACCCAACAAACAGTAAAGGTCTCTCTTGCATCACAAAGCCATGCATTGCTTTACTGGTCTTCACTGGTCTTCACTGGTCTTTGCTGGTCTTTACTTCATAAAGTGAAACGTGTCAAAGAACTTCTTGTGGTTTTCCGGCGGATTCTTGCTGCTCCTGTTAACTCATGCTCATCTCATTTGGTGGAGCCTTGCGGTTTCTGCTGGATTGAGCCACTGCTACTGATTTGTGATTGGTGTTTGCTATGGGACTGGACTGCTGATATCCTGACAACCTCCCCTCCCCAAAGAACTACTTGTAAACAGGTCCACAACCCCTTTTCCTATGAACCTTCTTTCTTCCCAACCTCCAGTTGCTGGGCTAGAAGAGAGGTTGAAGCCTTCAAGAACCCTAAATAAAGTTGCTTTAGAAAAATCTAAGCCTATAACTAATGAATGTGTTTGGCTCTGGAAGG
>NC_034590.1:167175003-167255436 GCF_900095145.1 Mus pahari
TTTTTTGGTTTTTTGAGATAGGGTTTCTCTGTGTAGTCCTGGCTGTTCTGGAACTCTCTTCTGTAGACCAGGCTGGCCTTGAACTCAGTAATCCGCCTGCCTCTGCCTCCCAAGTGCTGGGATTAAAGGCGTGCGCCACTACTGCCAGGCAAATGGATGCTTTATAAATTCCAGAAAGGAGCATAGTCCTCACCAAGATGTCAATTACAGGTAGCTTCTTGGTTAGAGGTGGGAGCCTGTGCCCATTTTTGCCTCTCAGAGCTGGGATTCTGTCTGGTTTGTACCTGTGCAGGTCCCGTGCTACCATTGCCTCTGTGAGTTCACATGTGAATCACACTGATGTGGCTGGGAGGCACTGTTCCTTGGTGTCTTCCATTCCCTCTGGCTCCTATAATCTTTCTACCTGCTCTTCTGAGCAGGTAGAAAGCACCCTGAGTCCTGAGGGGAGGGGCTTTGTAAAGACATCCCACTTAGGGCTGAGTGCTCCTAAGTCTCTCACTCTTTGCATGTTGTCCCATTGTGGGTCTCTGTGCTAGTTACCATCTAGAACAAGAAGACACTTGTCTGACGATTGCTGAGTAAAGCCCTAACCTATGGGTGTAGTAGTATGCCATTAGGAGTAATTTTATTGCTGTGTTCCGTGATCAGAAACATAGTGTTTTGTTTTTCCCTAGGTCCATGACTTATCTAGTCTTGGGTTCTTGGCAGTATCAGGTATGTGGTTCGTCTCATGGAGCCAGCCTTAAATCCAATCAGAAAGTGATTGGTTATGCCTGTAACATTTGTGCCACTGTTGCACTAGTGTACCTTGCAGGGAGTATGGGAAGGCACAACGAACACTTAAGGCCATTGGGAAAACCATATGGAAGCCTACTACTGTAGAGGCTTCCACCTTATATACTGACATGGGCTCTCCCATTGGACCCGGAGCTAACTGATTCCATTATAATGACTAGCTAGAACGCCTCAGGAATCCTCCTGTCTGCTCCTCACTCTCACGTTTTTTATAAATATTTGCCACTATGCCCCACTTTATTCATGAGTGCTAGGGATCTGAACCCAGGTCTTAATGTGTGTACTTCAGGTACTTTCTCTACTGAGTTGTCTCCCAGCTCTGTAATACCTTCCTTCCTTCTCTCCTTCCTTCCTTCCTTCCTTCCTTCAAGGTAAAATATTAAAAAGGAAAACATTTCTTAAATTCCCAGTTAATTATCCAAAGATCCAGTTATTATTAGGGAAATGGGATAAATGCTTGGTCCTTTCTTTCTACTCACCATAATTCGGTTCAATGAATTGGCATCCTGTAATCAATTGCCTGGTGTCTTCCTCCCTCTATCACATGCCTGCAGTCCGCAGGAGGAAAGGGCTTGGTTATATTTAACTACTACCAAGCCCAGGGCCAAGCACAGGGCTGACATAGTCGACAACTATCAGGTCTTTACTGGATGAATGAAAGCATAAAGGGAAGGGCATTTTCTCCTTTGTCTTTTGCATCCCACTGCCCATCCCTAACTCTGATCTCTCTTGGCTCTAGGTAGTTAAAACATGGGTCAAAGTACTTTGGATCAAAACCATACCTTAATGAGAAAGTGCCCTCAGAGGCATCAAAAGTCACTCTGACACAGAAATACTAATCAGAGCATGGGATGAAGACGCCTTGTAGAAACCCACATTGGCCGTTAAACAACATCTACTTAATTTGTTGCTTGTCTTCTGTGTAATGACCCCTTAGGGTTGCTTCCTAATTAGAGACCTAAGAAGATATGGTATTACTATCTCCAGGAAGTAGCTAAACACAAACACGGACAGGGATTCAGGGTGGGTAACGAACTGGGGTCCTGAACGCAATCAGTTGATCACTGTACCACTGTGTGTTAGGAAAACAGTGTGCCATTTCATGTTAGAAGAATGTACTGTGCCTTGCAAGACGACTTGCCCAAGGTCAAACAGCAGAAGGCAGATGAGAGCCTAGGACTCTTTTTCCAGTCCCACAGGTTGTTCTGTCACTTCCATAGACTCCAACCAATGTTAGAGGGCAGTGCCTTTGTCATTTGCTCCTCGTTCACAAACAGTTCATGATGTGCCTCACTGTGCTGCTTGCTAAAGAGTATGAGCTCATTTAACAGCTGAGTGTTAACTTTAGTGCAAGCATCTTTTCTCCCACTTATCCTTAACCCAGTGTCTGGGTGATATAGACCATCAGGCAGGAGGCAGATCAGACCCCGCCTGGCCTTTCTTGGCGTCCTAGAGGCCTTCTTGGGATGTTCTTTCCCAAGAAGGGACTATTGTGTTCTGTAAAATGCACCACTCCTTGTCCCCCTCTGAAAGGAAAAATCCTTCCAGAGCCTGCAATGACACACACCCCTTCTCTTACCAGCCAACAGGTGTGTTTTGTGTTGGACTTTCCTTCTGACCCAGAGGGAAACAACAGCCATTTTGGAATCTGTTTAGTCTCAGAAGGAAACATCATACTAATTAGGGAAAGAGACTTTACAAAATATGTTTTCCATTCTACTGATGGTCAGTTACAAGCGATAACGCTGTTAAATGCAGTGCCTAATAAATCTGGAAAAACTACCCAATAAATGTAAGTAATAACAGTGATTAACAATAAATTAAATGCAGGGAAGCAAGAATGTACCACATTATTTTTAACTAGTTTGGGCCATCGGGTTCTGATTATTCAGTTTGTCCTGTACACCTGGAGTTTATTAGAGTGTAATACAAACTAAACGGTCCCTCGGAGAGGCCACAGAAAGGGCTTAGTATAAAACAATATACAAGTTTAATAGTGGTAACTGACCTTTCTTTCTTTTACAAAAACATATCTTTGTAACTTGAACCCCAAGGAAATGTAATGCTTTTTACCTAATCCCGATTGTTAATTTTCCTTTTATTTAATTTAGAAGGTTTCATTTGTTTCATGTGATAGGAAGATACAATTTATACTCAATAATTCTTCCTGTTCTGGAAAGAGACACAAGATGACTAAATACTGTTTTCCTCCCGCCGTGTCTGTTATGGAACAGAGAGTATCAGACGGTGGTGCCCTCGCTGTTAATGGTAGCTGGTTAAAACCCACATTCTAAAATAGCCAAGTGAAATGGGTACATGTGTTTATAATCAAGGTGCATTGGACTAATTTTCCCTAACCCTTTAAATATTACTCATTCTCAAATACCAGAAAATTGGGCTCTTTCTCAGTGGAGGCAGGAAGGCAGCAACAGGCTTTTCAGTAGAGACTTTTCTTCCAGTGTCTGCCAGTGCTTACCCTTCCAAGGTCCTGAGACAGGACCACTACATTCTCAGGACGGAATCTTCAACTTGTAGCGCGGCACTGTGGGCAGATGTGGCATCACAACACTGCTGTGCTTTCTAGACGGTATTCGTCGTGCTTCTTTCTGTACCTGTGGTTTCTCACTCGCACCATGCGCACACGGCAGCCCCCGACGTGAATGTGTTTTTCACAAAGGGCATCTTAACCTGAGTCGACTCTTGTAAACATCTGAAACCTCAGGTGCCTCCGATGGAGCTGGGGTCTGGCAAAGAGTCCATAAAGTCTGCCTTCCAACAATGAAATGAAATGGTCACCAGGAGGGGTTGAATGGCCTTGCCCAGGGGGTCACCAAAGCGCATGACTATTTTCTTAATCTGTCAGTCAATATGGGCAGCCCCAGGTCTCACCTGCACCTTCAGTAGAACCTCAGATAGCATCTTCCTGGCTGAATGTCTGCCTCCATTTCATAATCAAAGCCGTCTTTATCCAAAGCCCCCCCCCTTTTTTTTTTGTTTTAAATTTCTGAGATGAAGCAGGTTTTGCTTTTATTTAGAAGTAGAATTTTATTCCAAGAAATAGGTTTAGGCCAAAGCCAGAGGTGGAATGATTTCTGTGCCATCTATAAGAATGGGACTCAGTGGGCCAGAGGGAAGTTAAGAGTGTTTGCACGTCTTTCCTTGGCTGTTAGGAGTGGAAAGAAAGGATTCTAGGGCAGGAGATTGGAGTCGCTAGATGCTTCCAGAATCTTCTCTGGGGGAAGGTAGCTGGTTGTCCCAGGATGGACCTGAGACACGGGTACAGCTCCATCGGGAAAATCTCTCTTTATACCAAACACCTTCATAAGACAACTACTGTCCTCTGGGGATTTCTTGGGTGGCAGACACCACGCTAGGCCTATATAGGTATTTCGATGAGTAGTCTGCACTGTGAGTCTCTGAGGCATTCCAAATCTCTTCATGGGAATTCCCAGGCATCCCTTACCCCCTTTAGGGGCCAACAGCAAGCAAACCAAAACTTTTGGTGGCAAGAAGGTGCAGCACCTAGCCTTTGACTGGGGGAAGGTCTGCCGGCCTTCTGGCTCTCCCCAGGAAGCACCACTAACCCCCAGCCCTGTCCCTGACAATAACCTTTCTCCCCCCCCCCCAGCCCAGTTGTCTCCCTCACCTGCCTAGGGCAGAGGGCTTCCTGACAGAGCTCTAAGCCTTCAGTTCAAAAGCTCTACTGCGTCAATCTTGACTGTAAAGCAATTCAATTTGTAAAGCAATTGTGTTTACCTAAGTCCTGCAGAAGCCATAATCCAACCCCCGCCCTCAGCTGTGAAGAAGTACAGAACAGAAGTCAGCAGTGTGGCCTTGAACCCTAGTTTAGGATTTAACTACTGTGCCATCTTGCAAGTTGCTTAACTTCTGAACCCAGTTTCATTATTCATAATCTAAGTCGTAGGATTCTAAAAGCAAAAGCAAAACAAAAACAACAAACAAACAAACAAAGCCAGGTTCCTTGTAATCCAACTGGTGAACTTGCTGTGGCCCCAACAATGGCCTTGAAGGCTGTCTCCTGAGTGCTGCATCCCACCCTCATGGCCTGTTTTACATGGTGTTAGAGGTTAATGCCTCTCAGAAAGCATCCCACCAAGTGAGCTATCAATCCAACGCTTTGCAGAGTTCTCGTGGAGTTAAATGATTTATTTGATGCAGGGCATGTCGCACAGAACCTAGTACACATAAGGACACCAAAGTAATATCTATTTCTCGTGGCTAGAGGGCTTATATTATTCTCTCTAATGAGTACTTCTAAGAATCAAAGGAATCCAAAACAAGATTGATACTTGCTTTACAACTCCGTTTACTTCTTTAAAATATCCCAGAGGTTGCTTACTACATAGAATGTCAACAAAAGCCTCCATAATTAAGGTCCAGGTTTTGTTTTGTTTTATTTTGTTTTTGTTTTTGTTTTTTTTTTTCTCCAAAGGAATTTCATGTTAGAGGTCAGCTTCTCCATTGAAATCCTGGGAAAGCCTTGGCCATGAGGAGGCAGTCTTTGGCTTCAGCTGCTGTGCAAGTCCTTCTGAGGGGAAGAACACAGAGGAAAGTCGAGGCCACCCGCTCAGCCGCTTGCCTTCACAAAGAACCTCACGTGTCTTTGTGGTCCTTCGGATAATTAGAAGATGGTCTCCTAGACGCTGCTCTTGTAGTAAGAAAGTCAGACCCACACCCCCATACACCCCAAAGAGTATTTATTAAAAAGAACAGTTCTTAACCACCAGATTTTGAAGGGAGGAGCTTGAACTCATTATTTCATGGATTTGCTCAGCGTCCCAGGCGAAGGGAGCAAGCACCCTTGCTGATACATCGTAGAACATTCTGTAGACTTGGCCGTTCCCTCCGGCCTTTCAGACACAGGCAGTTTCACGCCGTAACCATTATATCATGGGCCTTGCAGCCAATAAAGTAATCACGAAGAGAGGGTTTGTTCTCTGTGCTCAATTCAGCGAGGTCTCTGTGCCATCAGAGATGGTTGAAACGTTCATTTTGAGTGGCGTTGGATGAGAACCTGGGTCTGGCTGGACCGGAGTCATACAGCTGTTCTTTCATCCTGTGTCCAGAAAGCAAGCCACACATTCCCGAGGCTCATCTGTGCATTCTTGATCTAGCCTCTAACATTTTATGTCTAATTCCCCTGATAGCCTCAGTGAAAGTTCCCGGCAAAGATTGATTGCGGGGCATGACCCAAATTTGTAACTGGCCACAAAACGCTGTAAAACAAAGTTCACGAATACCTTCCAGCTGATTGTGAGTGATTTTTGAAAATGATCCGGTTATGTTTTCCTTCCTGATATTTTTCCACTTAAAAGGTCTAAAAAGAAGGACTTTTCTCTGAGCTCTGGGTTTTGTTACACCATCTGCATGGCACACAGAATGGATGGCGCAGACCTGCCTGGGGTGGCGGTAGGGGCTCTGAAGCTGGTAGTGTTCTGTTTGCTGGAACAGGACTGATAACGGAGTGAGGGCAGAGATGGCGGTTCCAGGGACGCTCAGAAAGTGTCTTAGCCTCTGTGATGGAGATTCTGTTCGTTGCCAATGACAGAGGCTTTGACTGTGGAGGTCTTTCTTGAGAACAGACTGAGAGAGGACATTTACAAGTCTGTAGAGTATGTGGAAGTAAGTGGATAGATGTGCCTCCATCTCCAGCAGGAGGCTGTGTTGTGGGATGGAATGAAGCATCTCACACATCCCCAGAGGTACTCTACCCCTCAGCCACATTTGCAACTGTTGCCCATGCATTTCTCTCCTACCTGCTAGTGCTTCAAACTGAAGAAACATCAAACACATAGAGGAAAATTCAGAAGTGTGGCCTCAAAGGACGTTACTTTCCTCTGGAGTCTAGGATGTGTGCCACTGATATTTTATTAGTCAAAATGTCCCTGGTTTGAACCATGGGGTGGAACACCTCAGGAGATCTTCCCTCTGGGATTCGGGCATCTTCAAGATACCTAGGAAGCCAAGGTTGTTCCTTTCCAGGTTCTTGGCCCATGAGAAATGGCTTGTTTTAGAAATGGGGGTTACACAGGCCACGAGGAGAAGCTGTGTCCCAAATTTTGTCCCTGTATTCACAAGTGTGGGACTCTGCAAAAACCAAGAGGGGACCAGTGGCCCTTCCCTACCTCTTTGGGCATCAGTGACATTGATTATGATGGTTCTATCAGCCTCAGGGGGCTGGGACATCAGTACCCCTGACCTATAGGCACCCCTGTGTTGGCACACTCTTGCTATGTTTGTCAGACATGGCCTCAGTGTGGAACTTCTCAGGTTAGATACTCTCAGAATCCATATTACCATCTAGGACCACAAACCGTCATGAGTCATGTTGAAGAGGTTGCAGGAACTAGGGGCCATGCTAACTTCCTAGGGCACTGGTGGCTGAGAAGAAAATGTGCTAAACTAGGTGACGAGGTCCTGTTCTTGAGCAAGAGGGATCCACCGAGCCACTTTCGAAGGAGCACCTCAGGGTAGTTTAGGGTCTTCTAAGAACTCGTTAGAAGGTGGGACACTGGGAGGCAGAAGCGAGGTGGCTAACAGTATAGCTGTTGGCAATAGTTGAACCAGAGTGTCTTACTAGAGTCCTGAGCAAGGCTGAAGACAGAAAGCGTTAGACCAGAGTCTGAGCAAGTCAGCTTCCATTGAAATCATGGAATTCCACCCCTCCGTCCAGCAAAGGGAGGCCTCCTCTACATACCGAAGGGTGTCTTCAAGCCAAGTGACTCACAGCACGCATGCTCTCTGGATCTATGCCACACATATGGTCAGGCAAACCAGAACCAATTGGATAGTCATCAAGGAACCTGGAGTCCAGACCTTTGAAACCCAAGCCAGGGCCCTGACCTGAGTGCTAAGTCACTGCCTTTCAGGGTTTCTTTCAAGTGGGAGATGTGAAATATGGGATTGAAAGGACCTATGATCTATGGTCCTGTGATCCTTGGGCCTGTGATCTATGAGCCTGTAAGCCATGGACCTGTGTTCCATGGTCTTGTGATCCTTGGGCCTGTGAGCCATGAGCCTGTGATCTGTGGTCTCATGAGGCCTATGGTCTTCTGAGAAGTTACTGAGCCTTCCCTGCTATAAGAGGAGAGAGAACCAGTCAGGAGACTGAGGATCCACCCACCGTGCAGACACTGCCTTCCTTTCAGCTGGGTGCCCCTCAAATGGCATCAGAGCTCAGGTTCCCCCCTCCCCACCCAGGCTACTTTTTCTGAAGCTATGGGCCTCTCATGTCAATCATAAGCATTAAATCACAATCTTAAACCATGTTAATGTTTATTTTTAGTATGTATATGTGTATATGTATGTATATGTGCATTGTTTCATGTATATATGTGCCTTGGATCCCCTGGAACTGGAACTAGAGACAGTTGTGAACTGCCACATGGATCCTTGGCATTGAACTCTGGTCCTCTGGAAGAGCGGGCAATGTTCTGAACCAACGAGCCATCTCTCCAGCCTGCATGGACACAGTCTTAACTGTCTCATTTCATTTCGTCTTCTTATGCTGGAGCAATAGGTTCTAGCAGTTGCAGGTAGAACCATAGAGTTGTAGGAACAACCCAGGGAGGTCTCTGCTTCAGAAGGCAGAACCACACACAGGCAGGCAGGGAGCCAGGAGCCTCACACACTCTTCCTTCCTCATAGCTTTCCTGACTCGACTTTGCTCGTCTTGTCGGAGAAGCTTGCGTCCAGCAATCGGAAGGGCTCTGGCAGCATGGGGCCATGTGCGCTAGTTCCAGAAGACTCTATCTATGCTCATGGTACTTGAGCGATGCCTTAAGCATTCTACTTCTCTCCGTTGAGAAACTGAGCAGACGTTAAGCAGTCTGGTTCTGGATTTGAAATTCAACTCCGTAACAAGCCAACGGTGCCCTTGGACACGTCGCTTACTTACTGAATTGGATATCCAGGGTCCTTGCCTATAAAATAGGTTCAGGAACACGGGATAAGTTCCCATGGAATGTGGTACACATAAGGCACTCAATGGATGATGGGGGCGGCCTTGCTGTGGTTCATGCAGAGAGAGACAAGGCATCCTCTCACCCGTACCTGGAGGGGAATCGCTGTACTTCTGTGCCATTTCTTTCCTGATGGACTGAACTCAGACCATCACCTGTGGGACAATTCTCTTTATCCTCTTCCTGTTGAAGCTCAGGAATGGAGGACCGCAGTTCCCCAAAGGGGAGAGAAATATACCACGTCGCTTTGAATGTTAAAGAACCAATCTACACATACCATATAAAAAAAATCAGAATTGTTGAGGAACAAAATTACAGAGATGAAGAGAAAGCATATTTCTACAGTGTGGACAGGGATACAACTACACAAGTTATCTTATATGATGAGGAGGGTTTTGTGGATGTGATCAACTTACAGATGGGGAGATTTTACTGTAGGTTTCATAGGGATTCTCATGAGAGAGAGGCAAAATGACCAGAGTCTGAGGAGGTGATGTGTGAGAAAAGCTGGAGCGAGGGTGTGTGTGCTGAGCAGAAGTCAGAACGTAGTGGAGTTGTGAGCTAGGGACCGTAGGTCGCCCTGGGAAGCCAGAGAATCCCCTTGAGCTTCCTTTGAGTTTAACTTAGTGAAACATTTTGGATTTCTAATCTAAGAATCACAAGACAATTAAATTAGAGCTGTTTAAAGCTACTAAGTTTTATCATTTTTTTAGAGCAGCAACAAGGAAGAGTGTGTATTTCCTGAAGAGATTACCTCCATAATATATGTGTGATATATTTCTGCATCTCTAGGTACACCACACACACACACACACACACACACACACACACACACCATACACAGATTTTTTTTCTAATCAATGTGATATCACCCTAAGCATCTCCCTTTGTGTGTGGTCAAACTCTAAATGTCTCTCACATCTAAACATTAGAGTATATTTAAATTTCCCCAGCTGACTCTAACATGCCCATTAGAGATGCTTGCTACAGCCTTCCTTTGTCTCCTTGTGGCAGCACTTGCTTTGGGTGTCACAGACCTGTTGCGACAGGAAAGGGTGCTGCAAAACATTCCTCCATCTAGACTTGCCTGGCTGCTCTCTCCTGGTATCTACCACTCAGCTTGTCCTCCTGTCCCTCACCTTTCTTGTGAGCCTTTTTTTCCAGCCTCGATGGCTCCCACCAGACACTTGGGGCTAAGAGGATGGGGCCGTCTGTAGTGCTTGGTGCTGCATCTGGTCATTTCTAGTTGACTTCCCACTGCCTTGCTATGTTTAGAACTGCTTCAGTGCCATGAACACCAGCTCCAAAGTGGGGTTTCTGGGATGGAACACTAATTGCTGCTAAGGGATGCAACTTCTAGAAATCACTGAAACTCAAGGCATTGTGACCTAATGGAGCAGGGTCCCGCCTCAACCCCAGGAAAGGAGAACAAGGATGCACAAACTTGCGGGCTGCATTCAGACCCGTAAATTACCAAGAACGAGCCTGAGGAGAACAAGGCACTCCCATTTCAACAGAGCTCTCTCAGCTAAGCGTCCCAACATCTGACTGTTTAGACATCATTAAAATACATTGCACCCAATATGTTTGCCCACAGTCATCTCTATCGCCAGGCGGCTCATTCATCAGCCTGTCAATTTAAATGGATTTCTGCATACAAGTGACTGTCTGGTGTTCTGAGAACACTCCAGAAAAAAACTGGCCTATAGTACAAAATATAAAATTATTCAAACCCAGGCTTGAGGGGCTTGACGGGACCCTCCCGGCTTGAGTCAAGTGAATTGACAGTGGCATTTTCTGTCAGCTACTTCTACTTTAAGAGCTCACACTAATTATTGCAGCAGTAATGGTAAAAAGCATCATTCACTATTTATAGACAAACTTCCTAAGGTGGAGACCCTAAGACTATCATTAATATCTTGGCCCAGGGTTGAAGTCTTTATTGCACTGTGGACTTATGTATGAATGTGCATGCATGTATGTGTTTCCCTTGTCCTATCCAAACTTTTCTCCATATAATTAAATGTATCAGTGAAATCACAGGAATGGAGACAATCTTTGGTTTATGTCACCCCTAGAAGACTGTAAATTCAACTTTTCCAAAGTCTGACTGAATCTGGGGTGCTCTCAATAGGCATATAGTATTTTCTCACTGTAATGAGGAACTCTGCATGCAGTGCTTCTTCCCTGCCTTGTCCTCCCTCTCCCTCCCCCTCCCCCTCCNTCCTCCTCCTCCTCCTCCTCCTCCTCCTCTTCTTTGGTTTGGTTTGGTTTTTTGAGACAGGGCTTCTCTGTGCAATCCTGACTGTCCTGGAACTCACACTGTAGACCAGGCTGGCCTCGAACTTAGAAATCCACCTGCCTCTGCCTCCCAAGTGCTAGGATTAAAAGCGTGCTCCACCACCACCTGGCTCTTTCTCCTCTCCCTCTCCCTCTCCCTCTTCTCCCTCCCCTTCTCTCTCCTTCTCCCTTTCCCTCTCCCTGCCCTTTCCCCTCTCCCTCTCCCTCTCCCTCCCCCTTCCTCTCTCCCCCCTCTCTCCATCCTCACTCTTGTTCTCATTCTCATTAGCCCTAAAGCCTAAATTGCTCGTAGGTCCTAGTGAAAGCACACAGCTTAGGGTAAAGCACATAAAACAGTATGCTGAACAAAAGTAAGGAAGAGTAAAAGGAGAATGTTGGGAAATTAAAAATGCAAGCACATTGAAAGTGGAAGAAGGCTGGTGTTCAAAGGAGAAGCTCCATACCTCCCTACCAGCGGATGATGACATCTTCCAAACGAGAATTAAAGACACGGTGAGTCTGTGAATGGGTATCACTCATCTAATGAGAACACCAGACACCCACACGTAGGAAACATAAAGAAAGTGAAACCCTTGTAAAATTTTATATATTATCCCTTTCACCAAAATATGAAAACCAGATTAGCAGGAGGAAAGGCAAAGCCCTTCTATAAATAAATATGAAGAAACACTGGACCAAAAGGAGACACTTGTTTAAATACAATGTCCAAGAGAGAAAAATTGTCAAATAAACAAGAGCCCACACTTTCGCCTGGACAACTCAAAATGTTCTGTGGTACCAAACTTCACGGTGGAATTCTGCCAATCTGCCCCTGGGTGATGACTTCTGAAATGACTGTTCTTCAGCATGTATTTGGAATGATAAATAGCAAGAATTGCAGATGTGGAGCCTTCTTGTGGAGACATGTCGACATCAGGAAGACATTTCTATCCAGAGCCTACTGGAATCTCCAGCCTCGGCTTGGCCTAGATTGTTTTAGTTCCTTGCTGCTTTTCTGCCTACCTTGGTTTCCCCTCCACCTTCCTGTGCATCTGGGCTCACTGTTTTCCTGAAACCACAAACAATTAGCCATCTGCAGCGTTGCCAGTGAACTATTAAGGAAAAAAGCACCCGTAGGCTAATGACCCCTTCTAGAGGTCTTGCTGAAAATCAGAGCCTGCAGATCACAGGCCTGCCACGTACCCAGCCACCAGGAATATGCAGTAAGAGCAAAGGGAGACAAAACACGTCGGATTCAAACTTGATGGTTCAATAAAAAAATGACTGCTCTCTGGTCTTAGACAACACAAACACAGGTGTGTGTGTGAGAGAGAGGGGGGAGAGAGAGAGGAGAGAGGGGAGAGAGAGAGAGAGAGAGAGAGAGAGAGAGAGAGAGAGAGAGAGAGAGACTGACTGAGAGAGACTCTCGTGGCGTTGCTGAGAAGTATAGAAGGGTTTGAATCAGAAGAATTGGGTGGGAAGCCTGGCAGGCAGGGTGGGTCTAGAAGCCTGGCAGGATTTGAGTCATTTACAAGCCATAGTGTCTGTGCAAACCACCCAGCCACTTAGAGTTGCTATGTCTTAATAGGGAGACAAGAGTGGTGAGCCCTCTAAACAAGTCCCTGCATAGAGTGCTATCTAGAACCTGGGAGAGATTCCATAATCTCCTATTCCCTCCCCTTGCAGTTCCTTCCTAACTTTGGAATCCGTCTCACACAAAGCCAGCTTCTAACTCTTGACTTTGCCCCTCCAGCCTGAAGGGAGCCGTGAGACAGTGATGCTCAGACTCCTGGCAGATCACACCTTGGCTCTTCGTGGTCTCCTTCCGCTTGGCTGTACTCACAACTTTCATCTAATTATATCACGGAGCAGGAGCTAACACCCCGTCTGACACCACTTGGCAAATCAGTGTCCTGTAGGAAGATAGGTTAGTAGTATTTGAGTTGTTTCCCAGGCACTCAGCAAGCACTCCCATGTGTCCCCTGGAGTAATCCCATGGCACCCAATGCAACCCAATGCTCTCTCCTCTCCCTCTTACAAAGAAAGAAACTGTGACACAAATTGGGTTCTTGACTCTCCCCTCCTCCCAAGGTCACAAAAGCACATGAGCGGGAGCTGGAACTTGATCTAGTCCAGGAGCCAATACCTTCTTCAGTACAGGGTCAGTACTAGGCATGTTAGGCTGTACTTAAGGTCTCAGTCACAGACACTCAACTCTGTTGTTAAAGGATAAAGCACAGTTATAGCAAAAGCAGGCAGTATGTAAACAAATGGAGAGGGCTATGTTTCAATAAAACTTTACTAATAGACATTGATATCTGAATTGCATATCATATCCATGTGCTGTGACATATTTATTATTACTCTCTTTAGTCTTAAGAACTATTTATGGCTGTGGATTTTAAGTTGGGGACAAAATACCTAATAATTCAGTAGAGCCTGGATTTAATCTCCATCACGATTAAATAAGTATAAGGTAAGGTAAGTAGGTAGGTAGTAGGGTAGGTAAGTAGATGGTGGATGGATGGACAGACAGATGGATGGATGATAGATAGACACTACTTTAAAGGCCACATAAAATCAGCTAGCTGGATCTTTTTTACAGCTACAGTTGGTTGACCCTTGGCCTGGGATTTATTTGTAGCACTTATTCTTTTGATTGCCATAGTAAACTGCCTCTTGGAAATATCATTCTAATCTCAATTTACAGACCAGAAAACTGAGGTCACATAAAGCTGATAGAACGAGACAAGCCAAATCCAGGCATCCAAAGCCCGGTACTGAGTTTCCCTCCATGTCAGGCAGGAGCTGAGGTGGCCCAGAGCTACTTCCGAACATGAGCACAGAGATCAAACAGGATCATGCATGTGGCGTGCATCAAACGTTGATTTCACTGTTGCCTTCTAAAGAAGTGTGTAAAAGCGCTTATAAACTGTACAATGTGGTGACTGAGATTAATTAGATTCTGAAAAGTTTCCAGCGGAAAGTGTTAAAAGTTTCTTAACTTTTTACTTGTATTTATCTAGTTCTAAGTCTCTGCTGATGACACCGGGCACTTATGGTAAAGGGCAGGTGAAGGCAGTTTCTTTTAGGGAGGAGAGAAGCATGACCTACCGAAGAGGGTTAACTGCTACCAGGAGTGGAGTGTACTCAATAGGGCTTAGCTGCACCTGCACCCAGGAAGCTGTGCTACAGAGGTGTGCTGCATGATAGAAGTTCTCAGGTTGAGGTGAAAGAGATCTCCAGGCTGAGTGAAAAACCTTGTAAAGATATCGAGGCATGGAAGATCAGTGTGGCATGCGTGGTAAAAATGGTGAAGTGGTGAATCTCAGGGGCATGCGGAGCTGGCAAACTAAGTCCCTGGTGTCTACGCTGCAATTCTAGATTTGCTCTCTTGAGAGAGAGCTAGAGTGATTCCCAGGAGTTTAAAAATTGAAGAGGTATACTGAGGAGAACACAAAGCCAGAGAGTACCAAAGTGGCAAAGATCCCAGGCAATCACATTAATTGACAATTTTCGGATGAGAATGATTATTTCCAACTGAAAGGAGAACAAGGAGATATTGCATAAAAAGAAATGGCTGGGTCATGTTTTAAGGTAAGGTGTTACATCTCAAGGACATTCGAAGCAGACAGATTTGGGTCTCATTTCCCACTTCTATAACTTTCATTTTGGAAGAGTAAGCTGAGAAGTTCTGCAGGGCAGTGACTGGAGGATACTGGATGTTGCTCAAGGGCAACAACTTAATGGTTTGTTTATGTAGAACTGCAATGCTTGAGCTGTCGAAGACAAAATAGGAGGAACTATTTTAAAATAGGCTGGGGAGGGACTAGCTAGGAAATGGCTACAGGGACCATGGAAGATAGCAAGAGGAACAAACAAATCCAAGCAGCCGGAGACAGTGTTTGTCCCTGAGTGTGCACGTGTGTGCTGTAGACGGTTGGCTGCAGGAGTGGGGTACATCAAGGTGAATGATAACAAAAGAGGGACATTTGTTTTAGGGTCAAAATATCCAGGTTGAAACCCATGATATCGACTAGCTGTGTGATGTTGGGCCAAGCAGTCAGACTCTCTGAATGCACTTTTCCTTCCCTCCAAATGAGGAACCCCGATCAGTCTTGCATGTGTTGTCTTTCCTGGGACCGCCCGGGGTGGCTCATGCAAGAGCATCCTGAAAGACTTGAACCTCACTGGTGGCTTCCCAGAAAACAAAAGGCCAGAGATCTTCCGGCTTGGTGGCCTTCCCCAGGGACACAGTTGCTGTCCCCCCCCCCCTTCAGCTGTTGGAGCTGCGGATCAATTGCACCCACACTAAACAAACAAACAGAAAGGTAGTCATACGTGATCGGCAAAATGGTACAAATGATGTCATCCATCAAGATGGACATCCCAATTTGCCAACTATTTTCTCATAAATCAAACTGCGGTCCCTGAAGGAAGAGGGTTAGGGCTCGGGGAGCCAGCATGGCAGGGCTTATCGGAGGACCAGACGCAGGGAAGCGCTCCCTGAAGGGTTCAGTAATTATTTTCACTCTATGGGAAATAAAGAGGGGGCACGATGGGGGGGGGAGGCTGGAGAGTGTCCGCCGCACTTCATTACAGTTCCCCAGGCTAGGGACACACCATATGCTTTTCATTGGAAAGCCAATAATTTTGAATCGTGGGACAGGTGAAAACTTAAATGACATTTGCAAACCTTGATTTATTTCTCTGCTTAACTCTGGAACATGCTTGAGACTCAGCCCTGCGAGTTTCCGTAGATTAGTGGCCAATGTCAAGTATTTCCAATGACATAGTCAAGCGTTTCCTGTCCCTATCAGTTAATTAAATATTTTCAGTTCTAATATCTTCTTATTGAAATGGCTTCCTTTCTTTTTTTTTGTTATGGGCTTGGAGAACAACAGTATGAAGCATGAGCTTTATTGAACACAAAATAAAAATACAAAAAGAAAAAAATTACCCCTCCCCACCCCCGGACTTGCTATTTTGCTTTGCTGGAAATCTCATTAAAAGTTATTTATGAGCTGTTAGGGATCCCATAAGGATTACACCTAAGTCAGTCTGTAAAGCTTTTGAGTTTCTTTTACATGGAGAACCTCCCTCCCTATTATTCTATCTTACTTGCACCCAAATAAATACTGGAGATTAACTTCTTGACAAAAGGCAGCTCCGGCCTCAGAGCACCCAAGTAGTCAGTCTTCCCCTTCCCTTTCTACTGTACCAATGTGAACAGAGATAGGGAGAGAGGTAAAAACCTGTGAGCATTGATAGATGATTATTATCATTAGTTTCGCTTTTTTAAAAAAAATGATGTGTGTATGTATCGGGTTATATGCACACATGTGCGATTGCCTATGGAGGCCACAAGAGGGCACCAGATCCCCAGGAGTTGGAACACTTCATCGTGAGACACTTGATGTGGGGCTGGAAACCAACTCTTGTCACAACAGCAAGTGCTCTTAGCTGCTGAACAACCTTTCCAGCCCCTGAGTTTGTTACCATGAATGCTATAGCTAAGGTACTGAAGCAGGTCTGCCGTCAGTGTCTCTTAGGCTTGGAGACTTTATCCTTAAATGGGCAGTCCTCATTGACTGTCTCATCTTCATCTATACCCTCTCCTCCACTTCTCTCTGAAAGAAGATGGTGGAACTTTATCAGGATGAGCAATTACATAGTTCCTTTCTGAGGGCCACAGCCCACTCTTTGCCATCTCTCAGAGCTTATTCTCAGGAGGGTAGATCAAACTGCCAAGCTAGGTGTCCTTTGTCCTAACGACTTAAACAAAATGCATCTTATTTCCAAACGATCTACTTTATGTGTATAGTTCCAGGGCACAGGAGAGAATGTGGTTATTCAGTTGCTTCACAACTCAAAACTTAATTTTAGCAAAAAAAAATGTATGAGAAATGAGGACACTGCTACCTTGCAGATGCACACACGGTTCTGTGAGGTTGGCCATTGTTATTATTACAGTGCTCGTGCAGTCTTTTCTCCCCCAAACCTGGGCTCGCGAATTAGTCCCTCATGCACTAGTCCCTTGAAGAAACACAGAATCCCAACCACACCACAAACCATACATTGAGTCTGTCTGAGTTGTCAGTTTGGCCATCACAGGAGTGACATCTTCCTGGCATGTCATGTCTTTCGCCCTTGCATCTTAGTGAATTCACAACAACTCAAGATGGGAACTTCAGTCTCTACCATTCCATTTAGGAAAGAGTTGGTCCACTGAGTAAGACAGACAATAAGGCACTGGTTGCATATTTCAGGAAAGAGTATATTTTTCCTTAATCTCAACCATCTGGAGAATTTTAACATTCTATATTCTCTATGGAATTCTGTAGGAGAGGTCAGTTTGATTTTTTAAGAGTCATTTAAACATCCTGAGTAACATTGTAAGTCCTTAAACAAGCCGTGCCTCTCTGGCGAGACCAAGGAGAAGCACCTGGGGTGTTTGTGTGTTTAGTCTGGTGCTGTTCAGCTACACTTGACAACAGCGATGCCCGTGTCCCGCTGGCTCTGCCCTCCAACCTCCAG
Source organism: Mus pahari (assembly GCF_900095145.1). NCBI lineage: Eukaryota > Metazoa > Chordata > Mammalia > Rodentia > Muridae > Mus > Mus pahari. The sequence goes on from NC_034590.1 coordinate 167,192,598, forward strand.
CGTCATTGTTTGTTGCTTTTAAAACTTGGTCTTAGGAGTTTACAGGTGATCCTGATGTGGCTTGGGAATTACAATTCTGGGAGACTATGAGTTTGATGATGAAGACAGGCCCAGCCCGTCCCGTGGACGTTTCCTTTCCTGAATTCTCCACTCCTACACTGTGGGTTGGCTGGCAACCCTTCTTGCCTTTTGCCTCTTCCTGCCTCCCTTCAGGATAAAAAGACGTTGAAGTTCTGATCTCAACCTTCCAGCACGGCCTTGCTGCAAACAAGGTCTTTGAGGATTCCATAGTTACTAATCATGTCTTCATAAACGTGTGTGTGTGTGTGTGTGTGTGTGTGTGTGTGTGTGTGTGTGTGTGTGTTTAGTTTATAGATTGCCTTTGGACACCCATCTGGACTAATTTATTTCTCTGGATAGATTTGAACTTGCACTAAAGTCACCCAATCCAGGTGTGTGCACGGGTCTATACACACACATGCACACAGCACATGCTCATAATCAAGATTTGGACCAAGCTAAAACCAACAGAAGTAATGGTGAATGTTCACAGAGGCCATATTCTGAATGGAGCACTGAGCCAAAGTGTATTCAGTCCTGTGAGAAATCCCCAGAGACCTCCAAGGCCACTGCCAGTCCCATTTTATAGATAAGAAAAACGAGACTCTAAAAGTTGAGTCAGACCACCCAAGCAGATCCCACACGTTCAGCGCCACGCGCCGTTGCTGGCCGCCTTGCCCTCGGAGGTCATTCTTGGGGTGTAGTATATAGATGGAGTTGGGGGATGGAGACAGACTTGGATCAAATGCACATCTTGGTTTGAGGGGCACAGGGCAAGCCTGCAGTCTCCGTCTATGTGTGGGATTCACACTGTCCACCGTGGATGGGGTTGGAACCCTCCTTTAGGGTTACTGAGAGGCCAAGGAAATCCATGAAGAGCAGCGGGCACTCTTCAGTGAAACCTTGCTCTTCCAGTAAGAATTGCAGAGACGGAAGAGGAGGAAATATAAAACGTCCCTGCTTCTGAGTGCTGTTGGCAAGGTGCTCTGTGCATTCAGAGCCAAGTTACTGTACACGCTCTGGGGAGAATTACAAATAAATGACGAAACATCTTGAAACACAGCTTATACCTAATTAATCATGGAACTTAAAGAACAAAGCAGGCATTCCTTCAAGGTTTTCAACAGTTTCCCTATTAAGTGGAGTGGGGGGGGGGAGGTCTCTGTGCCGTGTAGTAAATATGCTATGCACTTCGTTGGGAGTTGGGGGCGAGAATCTCGTCCTTTCCTGGGCCTCCTTCAACCCCCGAATCCTTACATATTTAATACTGTATCCACAACATCGGTTTTCAGATCATGAAACATTCCTCAAGCTTTTTGTCCCCAGATCCCTTTTCCACAACAACACTTGTTTGGAGATTAGAAGGCAGAACACCAGGCATTTCTTAAACACCCATGCAATTGTGCCTTGGGATTCCATGACACAGTTCTATGCTGCTGTCCCCAGAAAATCAGCAGGCATGTCCTACTTAGGAAAGTTATAAGACATAGGCTTCGTAGTGTATTTAATTATCCCATGAGCTCTTAAGCTCTGGGGCCAGATTTCCTCATTTCTCCAATGCTGACATTAATGGCAGATCACCAACTTAAGTTCTGAGTGCCACAAAAACATTTAGCCTCACATCCAGGCCACAACACCTCAATAATAGAGGATGTGATTGAATCTCCAGGTATCTTTTTCATTCTTTTCCTATCTGTGAACTTGACCACCACCCTGCTTAACCAGCACAGCCACTTCTTCAGATGTCTCTCTCACCACTAACACATGGGAGAGTCTGAAAGTGACTTGTGACACAAGTCTGCTGTTCCTGCAAGATGCTGTCCTTCCCTGAGTTTCCCCACAGTTGCTCATTGAGCTGAGTATGGGCACGCCTATTAGGAACGAGGGATCTAAGTGCTTTCTTGTCAAACTCTCATTCGTGTGGTGCATGGCTTTGGACAAATGGACTGGGATATTAGGGTATAGGGTCTCCCTTCTTCTTTGACAAAGGACCAGGAAAACCTGTACTAGCTTTACAACCTCCATGATGACCCGGAGCTATTCAGCATCGTTATGGCTTTGAGTAGTTACTAGGCTGCTTTGCCCACAAATAAAAACCTAGAATGGGGTGTGGGGGTGGGGTTAAGATACACTAAGACCAAAAAAAAAAAAAAAAAAAGTCGGGTGTGGTGGCACACGCCTGTAATCCCAGCTCTCGGGAGGCAGAGGAAGGCGGATTTCTGAGTTCGAGGCCAGCCTGGTCTACAAAGTGAGTTCTAGGACAGCCAGGGCTACACAGAAAAACCCTGTCTCAAAACAAAGCAAAACAAAACATAACAAAACAAAACAAAAGATACACTAAGAACTACTACATGTGAGATAGCTTGCCAAGTCAGTTTTTGGTGGTCATGTGATTTATCTCCCATCTGCCTACCTTATGGGTTAAATGTTTTCATCCAAGGGAGGTGAACAAGAAACTTAGAGCACTCAGTACCCTAAACCTAGGCATGCGGTGCCCGCATCTGCACTAAGCTCACTTTCTACTTTGTAAACAGCATCAAAAGTGCTAAGAGCGGCCATGACTCTACCTATGACTAAACTAAATGAGGAGATAAAAAGGATTGAGCTTGGGTCCATGGTCCTTGTAGCATCTCTGTGCTGTTGAGTGTGACCTGCTGGCTGCCCTGGTTGTGGCCTCTCCTTGATGCCTCCAGAAACATGTGCCTATACAGTGTGGAGTGTGAGCCTAGCTTGTCTGGCCACTTGTCTGCCAAGTACCCTTCTTAGAGATCATGTTTTTACTGTTATTTATAGGCACACTGTGTAACTATGCGAGTGAATGGTATGCATATATATGAAAACCCGAAGAGGCCAGAAGAGGGCATCAGATTGCCTGGGACTGGAATTACATATGGTTGTGAGCAACCCCACACGGGAGCTGGGAGCTGACTCTGTGTCCTCCGAGAGAGGCAGATGATCTCTTAGCCCCTGAGTCGTCTCTCCAGGCCCTACCTTTGCCATCTCTAACCAACAGTTCACACTCACTCCCTGGCCTCCGAATGACTGTTCAATGTTGTCAGCTCATTTTAAAATTTCATAACTACTGGTGCTGCTCTGCAGGAGTGAGGTAGCGTGAAAAGAACAGGAGGCCTCTGGATATGAGTGCCACCACTTTCCCTTGAAAGCAATGACTGCGTCACTCTTGGGTCGCCTGACTCAACAGCTTCTCTGGAGACAGACCCACGTACACCACTTTTGGATTTTGCCTCTCCTGAGCCCACTGAGACACGTTGGTGATCCTGGAACTTAGTCATTCCACTTTTCCAAAGATTTCTTTTTAAGAGAAATTAATTACTGAACAGTCTAGAATCATAAAGGCCATACGGACACCAAAAGCCTTGGTCAGCCACCCCATGTGTAAAAAACGCAGGCCGTGATTAAATGTAACGTGATGGTACAGGTTGTACCTTCATTAAAACAAAGGCTGGTGTACACTCTTTGTATTCACCCAATAAAGTGTTAGCAACGGAGCTCATAAAGCTGCCAGCAGGATTTAACCGCAGCCTTGAGCACTGTTCTGTTAGCTGAAGGCTGAGCGTGAGGGCTAGTCACCTTATCACAGATGCTGAGGGGTTTATTTAAAACACATGGAGGAAAGTCATTTGGGTTTGGCACCAAGATGTCTTGCGGCAGAGAGGCTGAGGGTGAGACAGAGAGACAGAGAGAAAGACAAACAGAGACGGAGAGATGGAGACAGAGACAGGGAGAAATCCAAGGGGACAAAAGCCAGATGTGAAGAAATTAAGCTGGCCTGACTGGTGGTGTGATGCTGAGCGTCTGAACTGACGGCAAGAGGCAAGACCAACATGGGCTTTCTCTGTGGCAGCTGATAGACACGAGCAATTGAACAGTTCGTACCCTCTCTGTTGTCCCTGTCACAAGATTTGTAGGTCGTTCTCAGCCAGCCACTGGGGCTAAAGGGCACAGGTCACGACCTGCTGATTTACCAAAGTATGATCAACTCACACAAATTATAGGCGTAAGAGAGTCCTGACAACTTCAATATGATGCGCCGTGAGCGCAATTATTTGTGACATGTGAAAGCAGCGTGAGACCGTAATTCTGTCACTGCGTGACAGGGCATCATTAGCCGGGGCAGGCAGTGGCTTGAACCAGGAGCAGCTGGAGGAGAGGAGGGGAGAGTGAGGGCTCTGTGGGAGAGGCCTGCAACAGGCAGCTCCTCTATGGAAGGTAGAGCCTCAGAGGACAAAGTGCTTCTATTGTCATCTGGCCTCGTAGAGAGTAAAGCCGGGGGTGCTCACGCACTGGCCAGGGCTGAGTACAGCTGAGCTTCCTTCTTTGAAAGAAGCAAGGGTGTTCCGCATGAGACACAGAGGGATACTGTTTCCGGGTCGGGGCCGCTTCCCACCACTGAGTGCCAACGAGTCCCAGGAAGCCCCTGACTGGCTAGTCCATGGTACAGGAAGGGTCAGATTGTAGGTGAGCTCTGCGTTTCTGCCGTCCCTGGAGGACCGACCCACGGTACCTCAGAGGATTGCGTGTGGATTCAACACAAGCAAAGCAGAGCTACTTCTCCTTCTGGCCGTGCTCTCGAATTTCTGCCTACTCAATGGAAAAGCAGGATGGCTACTCCCATTACTCAAGGCAGGTCTTCCTTGGGGTAAGCATAGAAGCTGCCTGACAGCTAGGAGAATATATCCAAAACACAGGCAACAGCTTTTAGGGTAGCCACCAATACAGTCATTTGCGACACATATGAAGTCCAAATTGACTATCTGCTACATATGTGCGAAGAGGGAGGCCTAGGTCCAGTCTCTCTCTCTCTCTCTCTCTCTCTCTCTCTCTCTCTCTCTCTCTCTCTCTCTGTGTGTGTGTGTGTGTGGTGATCCAGTCTCTGAGTGCCCCAAGGGTCTAGGTTCGTTGACTCTGTTGGTTTTCCTGTAAAGTTCCTATCCCCTTTGTAGAAGTCAATCCTCCTCCTACAACTTTTTTATAAGAGTCACCAAGTTCCATCCATTATTTGGCTTTGGGTCTCCACAACTGAGTCAGATGCTGTGTAGAGCAACTCAGAGGACAGCCTTGCTAGACTCCTGTCTGTAATCATAACAGAGGATCATTATAGTGTAGGGATTGGTGCTTGCCCATAGTTGGGCCAGTTATTGCTTGGCCATTCCCTCAGTTTCTGCTCGATTCCCCCATCCCTGCATTTTTTTTGTAGACAGGGTAGATTTTGCGTTGTAAGTTTTGTGGATAGGATATGGTCCTAACACTCCACTGGGGTTCTTGCCTGGCTACAAGGGGTGGTCTCTTCCAGTCCCATATGCCCAAGGCTGTGATTCACAGCTAAGGTCATTCCCACTGATTCTTGGGAACCTCCCCTACCCCAGGCCTCTGGCATGTACTAGAGACGCACCCATCCTTACAACCCCTGACAGTTGCAAATTTCCATTCCTTCTCATGGCCATCTGGACATCGCTCCTGTCCTTCCCCGAATCCGACCTTAACACTCCCATCCCCCCCCCCCCAGTCAGCCTTTTTAAATGCAGGGAGCTGGGATGATCTCCAGAACACGTCCATGATCTCAGTGGTTTGCGCTGCAGCAGATGGTCTACTCCGCTTGTTCCACAGTGTGCATTCACACAGCTAGTGAATGCTCTCTGGGCACCTGTGCAACTTCTCCCCTACCTTGAGCCTGAGGATTTACATGAGAAGTGCTCTCCTCTTCCTGTGAGGACACTCAGTCAAGGTCGGTAGGTGATGTGAAACCAAGCAATTAAGATACAGCACCTGATCGTGAGCAGGCAGATGAAGGCAGGACTGAGCCCATGTCCTTTGAGTCTCTGCTCAAATGCTCCAGGTTGAACGGGTCCTTCCAGCCACAGCATCTGTATTGGTTACTTCTGTGTCCGTGATTAAATACCTGACAGAAATGAGGAAAGAAGGTTGATAGTTTCAACCTACCATAGTAGGAAAAGCACTACAGAGCTGGTGGTAGTGGTGAGAATGTCTCACCTAGAAACAGGCCAGAGGATGGTAGGGGTAATGACCTTCCAAGGCTTGCCCTCAGGACCCTCCTTCTATCACCAGGCCTCATCTCCTAAAGGCTCCACAGTCCATTCAAACATAACCTTCTTCATCAGAGAAACATCTCTGTGCAGTGAGCAGTGGTCAGTACAGAGACTTACAATTGGTCAAAATGCAGACCATGCCATGGCCAGCCTAGAGTGGACGTCTATATTACACTTCCTCCACTCAAGGCTCGGGGAACACCTCGGAAGAGGGGCTGAAAGGTTGTAAGAGCCGGAGTGGAGGGAGGACAGAGATGAACCAGTGTCTTGTGGGCGCCACAGGATCTCTGCACTCACAGCAGCTGTGGATGCACAAGACCTGGACAAGAGCAAGCCAGTCGCCATCCCAGCATGGATGGGGAAGAGAGGAGCCCTAGCTGAAGAGTTACTGCCCGGCCACAGCTACTAAGTTCCAGAAGGAGAGTCAGTTTTCTTTAGGATGTGGTCCCTGGTAGGTTGGCCATGCTCCAGCCAATCACCTTACATCCCTACGTGCATGGACATAAATTGTACTCAACGGGTTATAAGAGAGAAAGAGGCCGTGAAATTGGGGTGTGTGAGGAAGGAATCTGCTTCCAGTTGGAGGGGAAGTTGGGGTGAGTATGTTCAAAATACACCATGTGCTCACTCGAACCTCTCAAAGAATAAATGTAAATAGATTTTTTTTAAAACCTAAAACAAAGGAGCGAACACGAGCGTGTGGGGGCGGGGGCATGCTGAATCAGACCACAGTATCACCTAGAATAGATCTCTTACCTTTCAGTCCCCACTTGCCTACAAGGGCTGTTTTCATGGAATTTCTTCCAAAAACATCATACACACAGGTGGAGTGGAATTGTTCTGCTGTAAATTCTCAGCAGAAATAACTTATTCTCGATCATTTAGTATGCCCCCCCCCTTCTAGCATAAGCCACAGGAGGTGAGACACTGCCTTACTTCCCTTAGTATCCTGACTGCCTTGAGCAATTTTGGGCAGAAAATACTCAAAATAGGAACAAGCCAAATACCCCAATGTCAAGTTCTATTTCAAATATTCTTGCTTTCAAACACATTAGCCCGTTTAATCCTCCCAACAACCCAATGATGTAAGTTTGTCAGGTTCCTATTGCCGCATAACAAATCACCCCCCCCCCAAAGTAATAGTTTCAAATTACACCACCTATCATTTCTTGAAATTCTGTGGCTTGGCTGGGGTTCAGCTGGGCAGGGTTTTCTTGCTTGGGGTTTTTCTTGAGGCCGCGTTTAATGGAAGAGTTTTGTCAGAGTTCGAACCCTCGTGAGGTGCCTCTGGGCGTTCATCATTCTGAGCTGGACTTCCTTAAAGAAGTGGGGGCCAGGCTCAAGAGAAACCAACCTAAAGTTCCAGCCATGGGCTTGGAAATTTGAGAATTTTATTAGCCCTCAGCCTGATTTTACTGGCACAAGCAAGTCCTGAAAGCAGCTCAGCTTTAAGGAGCACAAATGAGTCCCCTTTCTTGATGTAGGGAACAGCACCACGTACGGAAAGGTGGATGGATTGCTGGCAGCTGCGCTTGGAGACTCCATACCGCAACATGACTAGCCTTGCTTTACAGTAGAGGAGATGGATGCTGGAGGGTTACAGATGTCTACAAGAGGAAGAGGATGTCAGACCTCAGGAGTGTAACTCTACATTCAGTGTTCTTTGCTTCCTGGTGGCCTCTTAATAGACACCCCCAAGTCTCTGGTGGGGGATTGATCTCCCCCAGGGTCTCTCATACAATTTATTTCCTCAGTATACTATCCAGCCAGGGTCCAGGGAGATGAAGAATAGCTGAGGCTTGGAACTTCCCCCAAGTTCCATACTTCTTTTTTATGTGACCTTAAGCAAGCATCTTAGCCTCATCTGTGAATGAACAGGAACAGTACCTGCTCATACAGGATTCAGGAGAGATATAAACAAGATGGTATGCGCAAGGTGCACAGCAAGAGGGGCTGCACCCCATTCCTAAAGCCCAGAGTAAGTCTCCAGATGAACCCCAAATGAACCTCCATAGACTAATTTCACTATTGTATGTAAAGTGTGAAAACCTTCATAACTCCACGAGTGGATATCTTCTTGTATTTCAAACATAATTGCAAGGATTAAAATCAGCTCAAAATATACATGTTGACTGGGACAATTGTTGGGTCCCAGAGGGTAACATCTGAATGGATATCCTCTATCAAGATTTGCCCAGTGGGGATACTGTGATCCACCTTCCCTGAAGGTGTCTCATCGTTGCTAGACTCAAGATTTACCAAAATCTCCAAGGAAGGAAGGACTCATGGGTCTGTGACTCAGGCTGGGCTGTGGTTCCTGCATGGGTGTGAGGGGCTTCCTACGGTCATCCCTCTGTATACCACTTGCCATGTTTATTTGTGGGTCCTGTATTTGCCTACAGAAATGCTCAAAGTAAGCACGTAGCCACCGGCCAAACCCCCAGCTCCTAACTTAACATCCAGACACCATCATTTCATTTTGCAGCTGCTGGGTTAACAAGCATTCACCTAGCAAACCAAAATTTGTGAAAAAGAGGACATTTCTCTTGTTTGTTTTCAAATGTTTCCATTGTATTTTTAAAAAATAAGACAGTGTTCCTTTTGGGGAGAAGACGGTCTACTTTGGGTTTAAACCAAACCAAATAATATTTAAGGAAACGTTAAATAAATTATTTATCATGTTGGTCAACGGGTTGGAAAATATAGCTTAGATAAACACATTTTTAAGGTCAGCCATTCTAAGGGCTGGGCTTTATAAAAACAACCTGTGAGAAGCTTTAATAAATCTTAAATAAAAAACACGAAGCATTTGTTTCCATTACGGAACCATCCGCTGTTGCTAAATAATGGCCTCTCAGGAGGTGAGCTTCACCAGAGGCCCCCACACCCAGGCTGAGAAGCTGTACTAGGAAAACCTGTCTGGTAGCAAACACCACTGGTCTTGCTTGGCTGTCCGTGAAAGCCATCTAGTCTTGGGGTTGCATTTAAATTAGAAAAATGGACAGAGCTGGCCGACTTGGGTCATAAAATTGTCAAATGAAGATAAATTTGTTTCTATTCAGTGGGAGACTTCACAGTCAAATTAGGATGGATGTAAGCAAAAATAATAAAATAATAATGTGTTTTGGTTCCTTCAAAATAAACAGGATTGCCAGATTCGTCAAGAACATTTAATTGACCACACGGTCCAAAGGCATCTTCGAGTTGTTTCTATTGTTAAACGGCAGTTTCTCTGACAGAGGGTGGGTTAGAGAAACCAGAAATGAAATAGTGCAAATTAAGAGTAAGTGTCAAAATGGAGCTGCCCTGGCAAGGCAGCAAAGAAAGGCAGGTCTTAGTAAGAGCTAGGAAGGGTGTGTGTGTGTGTGTGTGTGTGTGTGTGTGTTCGTGAGGACCTGTATATGCACCTGCACATGCACTTGTGTGCACCTGGGTGTGGAGGCAGAGGGACTTATTTCAAAGTGTCATTCTTCAGGACACACTCAGTTTTGCTTTTGGCTCACATTACTTTTTTGTTGAGGCAGAGTCTCTCATTGGCCTGGAACTCAATATCAGGCAAAACTGGAAGTCCAGAAAAGCTAAGGATTCAACTCTCCTTGCCTAGTCAGAGATTGTAAATGTGTGCCACTGTCATAACTATAATTTCATTGCTATGAAGAGACACCATGATCAAGGGAACTCTTATAAAGGACATTGTAAATGTGTGCCACTGTCTTAACTATAGTTTCATTGCTATGAAGAGACACCATGATCAAGGAAACTCTTATAAAGGAAAACATTTAACTGGGGCTGGCTTACAGGTCTAAAAGTTCAGTCCATTGTCATCAAGGTGGGAACATGGCAGCATCCAGTCAGGCATAGTGCAGGAGGAGCTAAGAGTTCTACATCTTGTTCTGAAGGCAAACAGGAGAAGACTGGCTCCCATGTAGCTAGGAGGAGGGTTTCAAAGCCCACCCCACAGAGACACAGTTACTCCAAGAAGGCCACACCTACTCCAACAAGGCCACACCTCCTAATAGTACCACTCCCTGGGCCAAGTATATACAAACCACCACGGCCACCATGCCTTGCTTCTTCTACCTGGCTTTTATAGACTGAACTCTGTCCTCCTGCCAGAAAAGTATGCATTTTCCTGAGCTGTCTTCTCATCCCTGGAGACCGTGTCCATGCAGACCATACCTCCCTGGATGTGGCTTGAGTCTCCTCTGAGTGGGGAAAGGAGCCTAGAACCGGGCATGGAGACCCTAGGTTCTAAGTCAGCCTCTTTCAAGGGTTAAAGTAGAAGCAGAATTTCCTGGCTTTGGGAAAGATGCCTCCTCTTCGCTGAAGAGCCGAAGGGGTTGGGCTGTGTCTCCACAAAGGGCACCAGGGCTTTAGAGTTCAGGAGAGAGTCTGGCTAACCACATCTGGGGCCTGAGGGTTCACTGAACTTGACGTGAAAATAATCTTTGCAAAATATTTTGAAAATATTTAATAAGCACAGGCTGAAGGTTACCGCCTAGCTATTTAATTAATGTTTGAATTCAGATTAGCAACCTGTTAGCCTTTTCTTGGCTTAGGTGACATGCAGAACAGTTAGAAATGCTGGCCGCAGAGCCACACAGAGCCAGAACACAGCTCTGCCCTTCTCCCGGTGCTAAAACAATATGAGCGGCAGTTGTCTCCTGCCTGTTCCTGTCAAGAACACCCTGTCAGCTGAGTCGGGGAGACAGTGTGGTACAGGATAGAGACATGTGAGTGTCCTTCCTTCCTTCCCTACTCCTGTGAGGCAGATACTTCACCAAAACAAAGCCTTTCTCCAGCTCTGGAGTAGCGCTTAGTTAGCCCAGTGCCTCGGGCATTGGCAAAACGCGAAGCAAAGAGGGAAAACTGAAAGTTGCTTGACCAAATATGTCTTTCTCTTGCTGACCTTACCCCAGAACTCTAGAGAGGACATGTTTATTGGAGGATAAGATACCACACAGAGGAGAGTCTGGCCTGCTCCTGCATATACCCTGCTGGTCACCTAATGCATAAGAAATGAGATTACAAGCCACACAGTCACCGAGTCACCTATAAAATAGGGCAGAACGAGAGACCAGTGACAGAGGTAACTGAGTCAGTTCGGAGCAGAAAATCCCACAGCCAACCCAAAAGTTTGTGACCTTAACAAAGGCAGGTGTGTTATATTCAGGGAGGTTTGTCATAGACCCAAAGCTAACTCGTGAAAGTGATAGCCATGTATCGTCATGGTTATTCATTGGATAAACCTGTCATTCAATAGGTTTCTTTCTGTAGAGAAAGTCAGAGGAAAGCCAGTCTTACAGTGCCTGTATTTTGTAGTCACTCAGTTTAAGGTAAATTGAAGGGGGGGGGGGGGAGACAAGGTTTGAGACAACAATTTTTTTTTTTCTGAAAATATTTTAAAACTTGGGCATCAGCACACTCAAAGCCAGAGCATTGTGTGAAGTGAACCCCAGACACAAGCTCACTGATGCTCAATATCAAGACTGGTCCAAACAAAAAGCAACCCAGAAATGATCGGTCCCCTTCACCAGGGGACATCAACAGACAGAGGAAGGAGTGAAAAGGAAGGACTCTGGGTAGAGGAAGGCCACTGTCCTGAGACCATCCACATTCTGTGGTGGGAGTGACAGGTTTTATGAAGGGAGGCAAAGGGAGTTTATGGATTGAAGGGGAATACAGAATTATCTAGACAATCTATGTCAACTGAACACCTTCCTGTGTGTTTCCCAGTGTGAACGATGGCTTGTGTCACTGGGACAGCTGTATCTTTCTTTGCTTCCTCTGAGTATTCCTGTCCTCTGCATTCCAGGTTCCTCCTAAAGACAAAACTCTTCACCAAGGGTACCTACAGCATTCTGGTTAAGACATCTAGGTAAATTGTGGAAACAAGCTTTCTGCTTAAAGAAAACAAGGGACTCATTTACTTAACCGGTACTTAGGATTCATTACTGAGTGTCTGAGGCATCAAGGGTGCAGCAGGGACCCAAGGGACAAGAGAGCTATTTTTGGAACTTTGGCACAGTGTGAGAAAGAGTCTTACCCAGGCATCTGTAATATCTTGTGGCACGTGCTGAGAAAGAGGAGCACAGATACAAGGCACTGATGGAGAGTGTGGGACAAGGACCTAACTCACACTGAGTGGAACTTAGGATGAAAGATGAAGAATAAAGACTACCTGAAGAGGTAGGAGAAAAAGTAAGAAGGACGCAGCCGGAGACACCCTTGGGCCATGCATGTTCATGTGGCCCAGAGTTTAGATGAGTTTCTGGTGCTCAGTCTGAATATATATATATTCAGACTCTTTGTTTCTGAGATGGATACCTGAGAAAAACAACTTCATAAGGGGAACGGTTTCTTTTGGCTCTGTTGTCATCCCCAAGGTTTGGTGGACCATTGGAAAATGCCATGGCCAAGATGCAGAGGAAGTGATGTAAGAGGGAGCCTAGGATGTGTGTTAGCCACAGAGGATTGCTCCAATGATCCCACCTCCCACAACTCTGTGAAGCTACCCCCACTTCCCAGTACCACCATCAAATGAACTCACCCCTGAATCTGCTAGTGAAGGTGGCACTCTTCAGACTCAATCGTCAAAGGCCACCTTCAAATGAGCCTTCAGAGCTCGTTGTGTGAGCCTTTCTACAGACACTTCATGCCCAAACCACAACACACTGGCGGCTAGTTTCAGGATGAGGGATCAATTCAAACTGAATCTAACTGTCTGGAGGAAAGTCAGACTCTGTAACGCCCTGCTCCTATCTCCAACCAGTTGAAATATAAGAGTAGGCTGAGGGATTGTGGCAAGACACTGGCAAGTCTGAGGAACTGAGTTCAACCCCAGGGGACCCTTGGTGGACAGACTAAAGCAGACATCTGCTAGCTGTCCTCTGACCTCCACACAAGTGAGGCACATGCTTGAAGCCACGCAAAACTAAATAATGAAATAAAGTAAAAGTAGATTGTGGTCCAGAATTGGAAGAAATGTGCCTGCCATAGGACTGAACTATAATAATTTTAATTTATAATTCCTTATAAACACAAACACCATTGACCAAGAGAACAGGTTTGGCATATGAACTGTGAAAGAGAAAACTCACTCGTTACTTCATGCTGCCTAACAAATGACCTCAAAACTCCACAGCCTGAAACTGATGACATTTATTATCGCAGGGCTTTTGTGGTTCTGGAATGTGGATGCAGCTCATGGATGTGCCTCTGTAGTTATGGCCAACGGTGAAGTTGGAGTCCTGTAATCAGCAAGAATAACGCAGGCAGCCGGAGGTCCCAGCCTGGAGCGCTCACGTGGTGTTGGATGCCACAGTTCTTTGCTGACCATTTGCTTGAAGCAGCTCATGTGGAACTACCCATAGAGTACCTGGAATCTTCAAATGACTCTCCCCTGGCACTGCTTTTGCTGGCCCCGCCTCCAGTCTCAGGGAGCTGCTCTGAGATCCGCCCATAGCCTTTCTGTTTGTGTAGGAATATCAGTTCTATGTCTGGGGAAGGGATGGGCAGCCCCAGAGGGACCTGACAGCTGCTGGGTGAGTTCTTTTCTCTTCACAAAGCCAAATGGAGTTCAGTTTTTCTGGCTAAGAGAGCTCCCCTGCCCCCGCCCCTAAGGTCTGCTTTTGCACTTAAGGTATTTAGGGTCTAATTGTTTATCTTTGCCTACTTCCTGCTCCGAGTCCCTCTCTGGCACAGCTGCAGCCAGGGAGATGGGATGGACTGGAGGAGCAAGATGAGGCTTCAGAGTTTGGAAAGAGTTGCAACGTGTTTAGAGCCACTGATGGGGACCAACTGTTTCTTTCTACCCAGGACATTCAGCCTCTGCCAGGGAAATGGAATAGAAATTCCAGAACTGCGGAGGGGAATGTGAGATAAAATGAGAGTCTGCAATTAACAACCAAAGGAAAGTCTGAAGAAGTTCCAGGGGAAAACCAGTTTTGGCATCTGGTAGATTTCAGGCTTTGGGATTAAGCTCCCTAAGTCGGGAGAGTGATTATTTGGTTTTCTACATCATACCTCCAGGAGCAATCATTTTCAGGGGAAGGGGGCTCATAACACTGCACATAATATTAGCATCGCAGGCTGCTTGCCCAACCTGATTTTATTTTCATTTGTGTGTTATTGGCTTGAAAACTCCCCTGAGTCCCTGATCCATATCATGTTGGCACATGTCCCCGAAGCGACTGAAATGCTGAGCAAGCGCTATGCTCTTGCTACTTTTCTTGACTTGGGAGAGGTCCAAAAAAACTCTAGTTTGCTACAGAGTGATAAAAATCCCAGCCTTGCTCCCAAAGAGATCACAGCCCAGGGGGCCTTTAAGGGCTGGATATTTTTCAGCTGAACAACAGTTAGACAAAAGCCTCCATAGTGGTGTGTGTATGTGTTTGTGTGTGTGTGCATGTGTTTGTGGGGGGTCTACTTCTATTCTATATGAAAAGAAAAGCCATCTGTGAACTCCCCCGGGAAGGATTCCAGAAAACAGAAAGTGTTCACATCTGTAGGCCTCGTCCAGGCTGAAGTATCTAGGGAGGCCTCCTCCCTGGCTCCACTCAGCCAGAAGACCTCGGGATCACCTTCCTGCAGGTATCACAACTAGTTTCCATGGACAAAGGCTCCCCCCTGGCATCTTTAGTCCTCTGCCCAGACCTAACCCAGAGCCCATTCTCTGCCACGAGACACACTGGTTTTTGACACAATACCTGACCAACTCAGGACTTACAGGTCCAGAGGAGGACCACGTGACAGGAAAGACAGGCCACAGGAGGAGAGTCTGGACACACCCTCATGCAGGAGAAAAGGCTCAGAACCCTGGTGTTCAGCTCTCTTTCTCCCTTTTATGCAATTCAGGACTCCAGTCATAGAGTGGTGGTGCCCACAGGTGAGGTAGGTCTTTCTACTTCAATTAACCTAATGTAGATAATCCCTCACAGGCCTACCCAAAGGTCAACCTAATCTAGATAATCCTTCACGGTGAGCCCAAAGGGCTGCCTGCTACTTGATCGTAGATCCTGTCAAGTTGATAACGTTAGCCATCACATTACAGTAGTTTGGGTGTTTGTAATGGGGAAATTCTTACTTTTCCATCAGCTACACTAAGAAACTTTGGCAAGGACACAAGGTCTGTGGTGCCCACTTTCGGTGAACAAGCTGTCTTAGTCACTGTTCTATGTTGTGGATTTAGTTTAATGCTTGCATTATGTTTTTTGGGTTCCCAAAATTGCACAAGAATCTGTATGTAAGATGCTGAGGGTCCCTGTCCCCAGTTGGTTCTAATTGGTAAATAAAATTGCAGTTGGTCAACAGCAGGGCAGGGAGACAGAGGCAGGACTTTAGGATTTGAGGGAAAAAGGACTGAGGAAGAAGGAGAATTGCCATGCTAGAAAAGGACTAAGGTCCAGGCTTGAGAGAACTGCAGAAGAGGGATCACAACAATCACGGAAGAGCCGGGAAAGAGCAGCAGCCCCCCCCCCCCCAACTGGGTCTAGGGTAACAAAGATGGAATATAAATTTTAGTGAGTAATAACTCAGGAGTATCGTAGGGGAGGTGTTAACAATGTGAAAGTTTGCAAGCGGCCCAGCCATTGAGCTGTTCAAGGCATATTTAAATACAAGGCTGAGTATGTGTGCCTTTTGTTTGGGAATCCAGACCAGTGGGGCAGTAGTGAAGAACTCGCCCCACTGCTGGGGCAAATTTGAGTAGCATTAATTGCCAACAACAACAGTTCTTTCACTGTGAAGAGACACTGTGATGGGGGAAATGTATAAAGGAAAGTGCTTAGTTGGGCACTTGCTTACAGTTTCAGAGGGTGAGTTGATGACCATTGTGGCAGGGATTATGGCAGGAGGCAAGCATGATGCTGAAGCAGTAACTATAAGCTTACACTTGATCCACAAGCAGGAGGCAGAGAGACAGAGACAGACAGACAGACAGACAGACAGAGGTCTAATATGGCTACTTTGAAACCTCAAAGTCTACACCCAGGGACAATGCCTACTCCTGATCCTCCCTAAACAGAAACAGTGCTATGAATTGGGAACCAAACATGAAAACAGATCTCTCTCTCTCTCTCTCTCTCTCTCTCTCTTTCTCCCCCCCCCCCGCTCTCTCGCGGCACTTTGAACCCAAACTGCCCAAGCATGTGTTATCTACTATGTCCTAGCTTCCTGTTCCCCTTTCTTGGGTCTCTGGAGGCAAGAAAGCAAACAGCTTTGCCTTTCTCACTGTGTCTCCTAGGCTTCTCTGAGGGAGAGCCAACACTGTGTCCCTCAAAGTGTCCCAGATGCTCTCTGATTGGCCTTAAGGAAGAGAGAAGTCTGTGGTGGTGCACAGAGGCTTCCTGGATGGTGAGACCCCCTGACCGAAGTTATGGAGATGGAAACCAGCAAGTGTAGCTTGGAGCATCCTGTGAGAATAGAAAAAAGCCAGGTGGGAAAGTTGATGCACAAAGCTTTGGGTAGAGAGTTAAGAGCTTAGGAAGCAGGGATCAGGGCAGCAGCCAGTCTGGTAGATCCAGACATTTGTCTCCCTCCCTCCTATGTTGTCAATCTGAAATGTCCCCTCATGTTTGAACACCTAGTCCTGAGATACGGGTGCTGTTTTGGGAGTTGAGGAGGAGAGTCTCTTGCGGGGTACAGCTCAGCCCTGCTTCCATCCTCTGCTTCTTGGTCTACCAAGGAGTGGAAAGTGAGAGCTCTGAGATCCCACCATCAGACCAGCCGCCCCCACCATAAAGGACTGAGAGCCCCAGAACTGTGAGCCAAAAGGAAAAGCCTCTAGCTTGTTTCTGTCCCAATATTCAGTCATAGGGATAGAACTGTAACTAATTCACTCTGTAAGACTGTCCTAGGTGAGCCTGTCTCTTGACCAAATTCTGAGAAGCATCTTGAACAACCATGGATGATCACATACAGACTAGACTAGCTCTTCTTAGTTCCACGGTGATGAGGCATTGAAATCACTGCTGTTCTTGGTCACCCATGAGCTTATGTGTTACCTTTCCCCTTTCACCAAGTCCCGCCCGTTCTGACTTCCAAACACCACTCATAATTATGAGTCCCCCCCCCAACCCCGACACACATCGTGATCTAAAACCCCCTTACTGACCACTGTTCTAGATGTCTGACTGACCTTCTAGCCCAAATGAATTGTCTATCCTGTAATTGGACTCAGGATCCCTCTGCCACAATCTGCCGGGGCTTGCTGGCAATTTCACTCATGTCTGACAGAGTCTCTGGGAGCTAGTCAGTCTCCTAAACTTGATATGGACATCGTGGCTTCACATCTCAGCTCCCTCCCGCTCCACGTTCCTTCTACACACCCTCTCCCTGCACCCCATGGTCCGCATCTTTGCCATTTCACACCTCCACGATTTTACACAAGTTGTTCGTCCCCCCAGGATGCCTGCTTTCAGTCTTTGGGAAACTCTTTCTTATCTTTACAGGCTCTGCATAAGTGTCACGTTGGGCACAGTGCCTGGCATACAATAATTACTCATGGTTGAACTGGATCTCAGCCAAACCCTTCTGCCTGTCCCTTGTCCCTTATTATCTCTTTCTTTGGGTCCCCAGAGTTCTTTGTATGCAGATACTTCGTCTACAGAATGTCTTATATTGTGTTATAATCTTTGATTCTCTCATTATTACACAGCAGGCTTCTTGAATCCATGGATATAGTAGGTGTGTGTGTGTGTGTGTGTGTGTGTGTGCTGTTCTTCCTCTATTCCTCCTCCCTAAGAGCATTTTCTTCTAGGGGTATTTAGAGTATTTCTTGTATTTAGAGTATTCTGCAGGTCATTTCTCTTGTGCAGCACAGACAAGCAGTGGCTATGGAGCCAGAGTTTAGCCAAGTGTACCCTTGTCTTTGCTTTTCAGCCAGTTGGTAAGCTGGAACGGTGTGGCCAGTACTCCTTTACAGCATTGGCACCCAGAGAAAACATCAACAGGTGCTTGTCACAGAGACCCTATAACCAATGAGTTTTTGTTTGTCCTTTACTGAGTTGTGCCAATTTCCATTCTACTCTTGCATGCTTCAAATCTTTCCAGTAGGTGCCCCCTTCTGCTGCTTGAGTTTATCCATGTGGGTTTCTGTTCTTCCTTGTAGCCCTTAGTGGCATGATGAGGTGAGGGAGAAGTTGGGGGCTGTTCTCTGAGACTCTGTGTCTTTGTGTTTTCTGTTCACACCATAAAAGGAGATGCCTTTCTTTCTCTGAACCATGAGAATCAGCATGACCAGAGGAACTTGTAGAAGAGAGTTTATTTGGGCTTACAGCTCCAGAGGGTGAGAGTCCACAATAGCAGAGATGGCAGTGCCAAGCAGCTGACAGGACAGCTGAAGCACAATGCAGAAACCTCACTTTCTTCATTCACACAGCAGAAAGAGCAACTGGAAATGGCTCAATTCTTTACATTCTCAAAGCCACACTGAGCGTGACACCTCTAGATAGCACCACCAACCAGGGACCAAGTGTTCCAATGTCTGAGAGCATGGGCTGGGGGGAGGCATTTTTCATTCAAAACACTGCATCACATCAAATCAAATCTAGGAAATGAGAGAGGTAGTCATAAAGATACAGCCTTCAGGAGAATCCAGAAAATGTTGCAACCATTGTGTTTGAAAGAGAAATCAAGATATATGCCCCTCTCTCTGTGTGTTCTCTTTCTGTAGTCTCTCACCGAGTCTCAGCTTTCATGGAAGCCAGTGTAATGACAGTATTGGCTCCCTGCATAAACACTTGCTGAATCATGGACCTAACTGTCAGCTCTTGGACTCTCTTAGTGAAATTCATATAGAGGAAGCCAGAAACTCTAGGAAATTAGCACCTCGCATGAGTTATCTGTAAGCCACAGCTAGAGGTTAAGTATCTCCCACTCCCTTAATGCTTGCTACCCAGGTATCACCAGTTTTCAGGGCTCTCCAGCAAGGGTGCCCCAGTGGAAATGTACAACTGGCTTTTCCCCGTTTCCTGTTCCCTAGCCTATGTGCTTTGGGCAACCTCTGCAATAAACTCAGTACAGCCCATCCCAGCTCTCATCCAGCATTTTAGTCTCTCTGCAACTCTAATTCCCTTTAGCTCATTGGCAACTTCATTATATCATGTTATTCAAATTCCCCAGACAGAAATCTGCTACACCTGTCATTTCAAATCACGCTGTGTTCAGACATGGCTAGCATGCCCGCAGCTGGCCAGCTACATTAGTTCAGATAACTGCCCCAGTCCAGTCGTTGCTGGCCAAAAGGAAAGAGTCACGTCAGTTCCCAGGTCTATGAGTAGAAAGGTACCAGGGAGTCAGCTGATACTGTCAACCTTTCAAACAACTGTCATGTCAGTAGATCTGTGCAATAGCCAACAGGCAAGGGTGTTTAGCAAGCATCAAATTACTATTTTCAAACAATAACTTTGTAGGTTCAGATCAGATGACATATGGATTAAATCTCTGATGAAATACACACGTGGATCCCCAAATTAACAGGAGCTGTACTTGCTAAGGGCAGTTCCCCTCATTCGTTTTGCCAAATCATAGCATTTGGAAAATAACTTAGGAATTTTTCACAACCCAGATACCTTCTTGGCCACTCCCTCTCTTCCTTTGTTTCAGTTTCCCCCCTCACATTGAGCTAATTAACAAAAGCAACATTTATCAAATATGGCAAGTCCATCAAATGGTGCTGTGCCTGTCCTATGGAGGTGGGGATAGGTGTGATAATTGACGAGATTATCCCACTTCTGGGAGACACAAGTGATGACTGTTCCTTGCACATATACCATGTGTCAGGCATACTGCAAAATATTTAATGTGAGCATTTAGCCCCATGGGAGACCATTCTCCTTGAGGGAGGATCTATCACTATCTTGGTGTATTAGAGAGCCTGTGTTAGGTTGGGTGTTTATTTCCCAGCTGTCAGTAACATAGCTGACATTTGAATTCTCTCTCTCCAGAAACCATTAGGTTCTCTTGAACTCTCTATGAGTAATGGTTTATATAACCTCCACATTGCAAGGGGATTTGAACGCCCTCTACCCTACCATTATACAAAGGGAGAGACTGAGACCCAGAGAGATAAATACTTGAGCTAGACTGATATACTTACCAGTCTGGTGTAGGCAGAAAACTTGTCAACCAGTCATCTGATGGCTTCACTGGATATAAGATAGTTGAAAAATGTAAAGGACAAACCTTTGGTTGTAGATGTGACGTCTAGTATTTGGGTTGTCATCCTCACTCTCTGTACATGTTTGTATATATGCAAGGCACACTTATGAGGACAAAGTTGCTTAATCATCAAGACCAGGAAATCCCAAGGTCTATCCCTCCTCCTAAGCAGAGAAATAACTTTGTGTTAGGGATGATCGAAGGTGCCCCAAATGGCCCACATACCCCTATTTCCTATTCCAACTTCCGTCTTACTCTCTAGTGTTCCCAGCCATGTCTTCTCCTTGTATGTTATGTCACTGTGTGGTATTTCCAGGTAGTGAAAAGTAGACACAAAGGAAGAAGAAGAGCTTAAGGTGAGTCAACCTGATGGATGTGCTAGCTGCAGCGGTCCTGAGGGGAAAGGGTATACACCTGTACAAGCTCAGAAAGACAGGATGGAAGATCACAAATCTGACTGTTGTCATATGGGCAGACCCAGAGCCAGTCACACAGAGACATGTCATACTCCAGAGTCATCTGCTTGGAAAGAAAGGAAACCTAGCCAAACTCGCTCAAGCCAAAAATAAAAGCCTTTTTTATATGACATGGCAGGTAAGGATCTCATCTACTCTGAAGAAAAGAATGTAACTTAGTGAGCCCCTGAGCCAGAAAAAACACAAGACATCAGGATGGCCATTCATTCAGACTTCTGGCCAGGCTGACATGACTCTTGTGCATCCTTCTACGTTTCTGCAGAACATGTCTCCACTACCAGAAAAATTCAACAGGAGGTGACTTCTCTGTAGTGTCCTCTGTTGTTCCTGTTGAAAGACCAGCAACAGTCAGAACCTTGACTCTGAATCCCCAGGAGAAAACATGGTTGATGTGGCTTGGGTTTTCTGTATGTTATCTGGATGTTGAATTCACTAACATCTGGTGTCTGGATTATCATTGTGACTACAGATCGATCTGTCCCTGTCACCAGAAGGTGGCATGACTTGAGAAAGACTTTACACAAAACTCTACGAGCCTGGGAATGACACAGATATACATTTGTTTCTCAAGACCTCTTGTCCTTGTCTTAGGTAGGCAGAGTCACTTAACTTTTAGCTGAGAATTTTGTCTTTCTAAATGATGACTACATCCCTATTTCTCAGGGCAGTCAGTTATGGCCAGTAAGGAGTAATTTCTAGTCATGGATATGAATGTAAGTGTTGTTATATACTATACCAGGGAGAGCTTGTTGGGGAGGAAGAGTCATACCACCCTCCTCATTTTTTCTGAAAGCAGAAAACAATGTAATAGCCATCTTTAAAAGTCTGTTTTGTGTACAGTTCTGTTAGTTTTGTATCATTTTTTTGGCCAAGAGTTCTTTATATGAGAGGGCATAGAGAGAAACAAGACTAGACATACTCCCCCCCCCCCCATTTTATGGTTTGTTTGCACATGTGCACACATACATGTCTGCCACCACATGGGGAAGGGAACATTTCTTCAGCGGCAAATGGCCCCAAACTATATCTTTTTAACCTGTGCACAAGGCCCAAGTCCTCAGCATCTTTCCCGATATAGGCAGCTGATGGTTATTGAGGGATTAATGGGAGAGGGATAACCAGGAATTCTAGGAGATTTTCCTGCTAATGGACACAGTTTCTTTCCTGCTAATGACAGGAGAGTTTCTGGGGAGAGGCAAGAAAGACCCTTTGTTCTTTGTTCTCAAGGAGACACATTACTATTTCTGTCCTCTACAGAAGATTCTCAAATGCTGGGTAAAATATCACAACTAATTAGGCCAAACAGCAGTGAAATTCCCAGTACAAGTGCATCAGTTATTTCATTGTATCTCATTGTCAGAACATCTGCCTGATTTAAACTAATGCAAAAACAGCCATGGTAACCCCTGCCCAAGAACTCTAACCATGGTCTTTACTGAGCATTTCCCACTCTTAGCTGCTTCGTCTCTTGATCCATTGTCTCGTAACTAGAAATCCTGCTGCTCTTCTGTGCTCCTAGAAGAAAGAGCCCTAGAGCCTGCAGATGCCTTGTTGAACAGACTCTTAGGCCTTGGTGAAGCCTCTGAGCAAATGAAAAGGTTCGAGTGCTTGCTAACTGGCCAAGTGCCTGCTAACTGGCCGAGTGCTTGCTAACTGGCCAAGTGCTTGCTAACTGGCCGAATTTAGCAGTGTTGACAAAGAGGAAGCGTCTCGAGGACCCACCCCAGATCTAGTGAGTTAGACAAATCAGAGCTCTGGCATGAGAGCCGTCTGCCCTTGGTTTCTCTCCTTACACCAACGAGTGGGGATCGATCGAGAAGGTTCTAAGCAACCGCTGACCCTCAACAAATAGTTTTGTCAGCTGGTGGAGTGAAGTGTAGAGTTTTAAAGTGAACACCATGTGTCCACTAGAGGGGAGTTGATCAAATTTTGCAGAAGGCAATAAAATCATAGGCATCCCAGACTTAGCTTGACATACACTTCATTTCTGAACTCTCAGTTGCTGTGTGAAGAAAATCCTTGTGATGTCATCAACCACTAAAGCAGTAAGAGCTGGGTCCACACTGGGTCCTCACTATGTTTTCAGCAATAAGGCCAATGTCATGAGTCATATAGAAACAGGAAATGTATTTCCTGCCTCCGCAGACCTTCTAATCCAGTCTCCGTAAAGGAGTGAGTAATGTAGCAAGGATGTATGGCTGTATGAGGTATGTTTATAAGCAATGAGACTGATTTGGCAAGCCAGGTCATCAATTATTTATGGTGGGGAACCAGCCAAAACCTTCATGGCATCCAGAATTATTCCTATTTAGAGACTAACAACAGCCACTACCCTAATTGCAAATTCCTAAGAGAAAAACAAAACAATAAACAAACAAACAAACAAAACCAATGCAACAAAGAGACCAGAGATGAGATGTAAGGTCAAGAGCTCCTTGGTGACCTTAGATCCAGTACCAGGTTTTCTTGGTGACCTTAGATCCAGTACCGGGTATTCTGGGTGACCTTAGATTCAGTACTGGGTTTTCTTGGTGACCTTAGATCCAGTACTGGGTTTTCTGGGTATATGATATGAAATATATATATATATATATATATATATATATATATATATATATATCATGTGATAAGTTTTGGCATGCCTTCTTTTGCTATATCCCAGACCAGATAATTTACAGAATGAAAACACCAATGCCCTCGGCATTTGGAGAGGGCCTCCAGCATGGGGGAGGGCATTGCATGGTAAGGCAGGGCAAGTGTGTAGCTTGTATCTTTCTCCCTCTTGTCATAAATCCATAAATGCCATGAAGGGCCCCACCCTCAAGCCTTAGGCCAATGTTAATTTACCTTCTGCAGAGGCAGATACTATAACTATAAGAATGATGGGGTTAAGTCCCCAGGAGATGAATTTGGGGCAGAGGCATATTCAAACCATAGCAGTAACACAGTGGGAAAGCTTCCCAGGAAGAGGATAGGTTCAAACCCCAGCTCTTCTCCACACCAGCTGTGACTTCCACCAAATCTCTTCACTTCTTTTCCAAGTCTCACTTCCTCCACATGGAAGATGAAGGTGTTAGTAGTGATATAATATGCATCACAGGATTTAGGGAGGATTAGACAAGAGACATTTAGTGCTTGACCTAGGCTAACGTCATCTCATCTAGCCTGACCAAACAGCAGCAAGGGCAACCATGTGAGCCTAGGCAGATATACACTACAGTGTGAGGCCAGGCAGATACACATTGCAGTGTGAGGCCAGCAGATACACACTGCAGTGTGAGGCCAGCAGATACACACTGCAGTGTGAGGCCAGNGCAGATACACACTGCAGTGTGAGGCCAGCAGATACACACTGCAGTGTGAGGCCAACAGATACACACTGCAGGGACCAAGATACAAATCCAGGGACCAAGCCAGGTTCCCAGAAGAAAGGAGACTCTGACGAATCTGAAGCATGGCTGAAAGCTTTCGAGAGAAATGAGCAGACGGTAAGGCCAGGGTGTAGCGAGAGGAACAGGTGCTAGGTGAGACCCCTCAAGGGAAGTCAAAGAGTAGAAGATGATGGAGGCAGACCCAAGGTCAGGGGTCAAAAAGGGACAGAGTTAGAGCTAGGGATGGGGTGTCAGGAAAGGGGACCACAAGCCACCTGAGCCCTGGCATTGCTGCTGTGAATGCTGAGCTTGGGTCTTTCACTGGGAGATCTTGTGGAGGTCTCTCTTGGGACCTCTGTGCTATCTCCACTCAGTATAGACACTGAAGCTAAATCACACTGATCATGTGAAAGCTACTTTGACATGTGTCATATTTTCCCATAGAGAATATAAACTCTCCAGGAGGCAGACATATGTACTCCACCCAATGTACTTAGGATCTTGAAAGCACCAGACTCTGAGATAGGCTCTATGCTGGAAACAGGACAAACCTAGAAATGAGGTCTCTTTTATTTTTCAAAGAGAAAGCTACCTTGAATGTATAAATTCTATGAAACGGTATTGTTAAGTTGCATATGCTTGTATTACATAGGTAATACAAACATTTAGACATATCATTTCCCCTAGTCTTCCTTTCAAAGGTTTAAGTCATGCAATAATCATATTCATGCTCTTCTGGTAGACATTTGTCATTTGTCTTCATCGTTACAGACACCGTTTTGAGTCACCTAACTCAGCTCCTCACCATTCGCCATCTCACTTCTAAATTGTCAGAATGCTTTGTATTCATGCAGGATACTGTCACTCAAAACTTTATTCAAAGTCCTACGAGTTCTTTTCCACATTTTTCCCTTTGAAGGATATTTATTATCTCCTCAAGGTCATTGTTTATAATATACTTTTACAAAAGGAAATGGACTTTAAAGAATTGCTTAAAATAATGCAATGATAATGTCATCACTTCAGAAATAACAGCTGTGCCTGTAGTAAGTATTTTGCTTCTCCTTTTCTCCCTGATACGCTCAGGCAGCATCCTTCAACCTCCTACCCATCTTGTCTTACCAGTCCTCAGGCAGTGATATCACTCTAGGCTAAGACCATCTTTCTCCAAGCACTTCCTTCATGTTCAAAACGGAGGAATTGAGAAGGTATCAGGAATGTGACATGTTTATGGATTTCTATCCCAATAAACAGTTTTGGGGTAAAGAGTTGGCCCTGTAGTCAGAAATGAACAGGAAGGACTTGCCAAGTGAGCATATTTGCTTACCTCACCTTTGGCCATGGCTCAAGGGACACAAGGGAACATGGATATTTCTTCCAGAAGAAGCATCATAGTGTAATGTGAGCCCAAGGCAGGAGAGGTGGGGTTGTGTCTGGAGACACTGTCATCGGTCACTAATAGGGAAAAGGTATCATTAGTTCATAGAGGGTAGAAACCAGGGGTGCCACTAAACATCATACATTTCACAAGGAAGCTCCACAACAGAGAATTAATCCTAATGTCAAGGGTTGTAATATTGAGAACCCTGGCTTACTCAGAATCAAGGACAGCTGTCTTAAGCTTCCTGGAGAACAATGTGACTCACTGGGTGCTATCTGTCCCCATACACTCTATAAGATCCATCCTAATAAGAATGCAGCCTTAAATTTCTGAGTACTTTGCCCTGTTCTTGAGAGGACTCACCGTATTGTCTACATTTCTTCCCTCCCTCATCCCAACTTCTAAGTTTCTCTACGAGTGAATGAATGAATGAATGAAGAATGTTAGTGTTCTAATCTAGCCTTGTTTACCCAATGAAGGTGGGATCTCAAAGAATAATGGTGAGTCCACACCTATCCCACCTTCCTCTTTCAAGGCTGAGCTTAAGACTCAGATGGAGCCACTGTCAAAATGAAGAGTTCTTAGTCAATAATAGCCTGAAATAAGGCACTTGGGTTAATGGGCTTTTCCCTCTCACTGGAAGGTAAAACCCACCATGGGATGGGTGGTTTATATGTTTGGGTCTCTGTTCCCTCATTTGGGAAATGGCACTGTTAACAGTCCCTACTTCACAGAGCTGTGAGAAGGATTGCTTGGCATAATGTTAGTGAAGTATTTGGAACAGGGAGAGCATCTATCTGCTCAGTAGTCATCAGCATCCACTACTGGAACCATAACACCAAGCTTTTGGAAGCCATAAATGCCTTGGTACCTGTAGATTAGGAAATATTTGATTGGCTATCCAGGAACTCTCCTATTGGTTGGGTTATTGCTTTGTATAGCTCTGTCCATTGCTTAAGGTCTGTGGTGATTTGATTGTCTACTTGCCTAAGGAAGATTGGTAAATCTCTGTGTCTGCCGGGGAATTTCCAGAAAGGATTAGATTATGAGGACTCTGACCTAATGAATGGATTAATTTAGCAATAGCTTCAACTTTTTTTTATAGACGATCTGAAGATGATGGAGCTGAGGAAGGTTTGTTGGAGGAAGTGACTCACCAGGAACCACTCCCCACCCCCGCCGTGGGAGCTAGAGCTTACCCTAGACACTTCCTGTTGTTGCTTTACTCTACTTCCTGCCTCTGCCATGATGTGAGCTTTCCAGGAAGCCTTCACTGCTGGCATGGAGTGGAACCCCCCAGACCTTGAACAGCACAAACAATTATTCCACTTGCCTTGCTTCTCTCAGACACTTGGTCAAAGTAGCCACAAAGCTGACCTAAAATCTCTCAACATTTTACTTGTTAAGGATTTTGAATATTGCTGCTCAAAGCTTGGTCCAACTCCAAGGTTTAAAGGACATGGTGAAGAGAACAGGTGGGGGATCCTCTGGCGGAGGCTCACAATCACACAGTCCAGTTTCTCTGATGGGTGAGTCCTGGGGACCAATCTACAGATCCCTGAGCAGGGGTCACCTCTATGTTTGCTCTTTCCATTTTTCTTCAAACCGTCTGGTGCTTAGGGATGGCTGGTCCTCTTAAACACCCCATTCTGGAACTTACCAGACTACTAAAACCCACATCCTCATGCCATAAGAACTATGTCATGCAGGATGCCCTCGTGCCTCCCCAAGTCACAGATAAATGTATACCCTGCTGGGATGGAGGCTACAAGTCTTCCTTGGCAGGGAGTTGCATCTGACTGTAGGTACTGCTTGTGAGCTATGGCCTGTCCTCACAAGTGAGCAGTGAGTGACAGGGGAGAGGGGACAGATCAAATCCTGCCTTAACCCTTTGCACTTTCTTAGTGCCTCAGACAATCCCAACGCTAAGGAAACATTGCCTCTCACTCTCCAAAGTGATCTTGATGGGTACTGATGTTTTTATGATTATTAATAAAATCTCAAAGGTTGGATTTTATGGGCACATGGGGACTCTAAAGAGTCACTCATTGCCTTAGAAAACTGTGTATTTAAGGATGATGGAGGAAATCTTAAATTAAAACGGTGGAGTGGAAAGTAGGGGTATAAGAGACAGACGTTAAGGAATCAGCCATGGTTCTGAAAAGATTGTGCTTGCTTGCTGCCCAGGCTTCTGTAGGATGTGTTTCCTGGACATAGCATAGATTACCCCAGGTAAGTGTGGCTTAGGGTTAGGTGGGTGGCCAGAAGTCCCCTTTGGGAAAGGAAGTCATTAAATAGTTGGTTTGTTTTGTATGGTTGTGTCTGCACCCTCTTCCTCGCCCTCCCTCACTTCATTCTGCCCACACACTCTTCAGGGTTTTGTGGATCGGTTCACTGAAACTATGAAATCAAAGCGACTTAAAAATAAACCCATTCCTTTTTAACATCCAAATGAGAACAGGGTGAAAACTGAGACAAACTCCAGGGTCGTGATGAGCTAAACATGGGAGCATTCTGAATGAACAGGAAGAGCAGACCCCTGACATCCGGTTATAAGTTAACTTCATAATTCACAAGGATATTAGGGAAGACATTCCTTAGAGAAGTCTAAAAAAGTGTAGCTCTGCTCAATGGGAGGACTCAGCCAGCCTTGTTCTGTATCATCTTTGCTTTGGAGCATGAGGGGAGCTGGGGGCAGCTGGAAGGAACCTCCCCACCTCCCTGTATCTCTATGCCACCTCCCCCCCACCCCCCTGTCAGCGTCTAGACTTTCTCTGAAGTCCTGTGTTTAAACTAGAGTCCTGGAAAACTTGGTCATTACCAGTGCCTAATTACAGGATGATCAATTAACAGCAGGCCTTTAAAGCAGGATGGGCCCAAACTAGGAAGCCAGTTTTGATAACGAACAGATTTGAAGGGACCAGATGACAAGGTCCTCTTCAACTAAGTCCCACCCATGCCAGCCGTGTCTTTGTTTGGATTTGGCATGAATTTTAGAAACTGTAAAACACAACATGCCACATCAGTTGATTGGAAATAGTGCTGCTTCCCAGAGGCCAACAATCTGCTGTCTCATGCAAGAGGAGAGAAGCCGCTAGAGAAGCCTGTGGGAAGAAATGGGGCCTCTGTGAGCTGGGGTGACACAGATCCAGGGCACACCTTGGTGAAACACCTCAGCATTCCATTCTCTGTTGTGTGTCTGTGAATTCACCCAAGTGCTTATGCTTTTGCTTATTGTATAATTGCCTCTGCCTTTTAAAAGGGGGCGAATATATATATATATATATATATATATATATATATATATATAAAATCTGGGACATTGCCTTTTAAGCTGAAGTTATATAGAATATTCCCTTAAAGTGGAGATTGGCCATTTTAAATAATCTAGTTAAATTTTCCTGAAGGAATAGTGAATTGTTAAGGACTTTAAGAACTCAACAACATCCAGTTTGCAAATTAAAAGGGAGGGAAGGTAGGAAGGAGGGAGGGAGGATGGACAGATGAACAGACAGAAAGAAGGAAGGAAAGAAAGAAAAGAAAGGAAGGAAACAGAAAGATAGAGAGTAAAGGGAGGAGATGGGTTGCTTTGTGATTTTGAAGTCGGAGAAGCACAGAAGAAACACTTAACCTTTCCTTAAATAATAAATACTGTCTGCTAAGTTGTTGAACTTTAAATCCTATGATAAAGTGGTACTTGCAGAGGCCGTACACAATCAGGATAAACAGTTTTGTTCCCATGGGATTTCTGCGTAAGAGATAGGAAAGATTGCCTTGGCAGAGCATTGTCTAATAACATACACTAGCCGGCTTCTTACAGCACTGCAATTTTTAATTTCTGAATCACACTTTATGAAAATTGTTAGTGAGCAGGGTTCAACACGTATAGTCTCAACGCGAGTTGACTGTTCATTAAAAGATTTACATCATAGAGAATAGCTTAATGGGAATTAAAACAGCTCCTGTCTTTTAAGGGGAACCCTCCCTAGTAGGACTGTCCCTCTCACTGGCTAGTAGAATGTCGGTGAGGTACTTCAGATAAGCATTCAGAATTACCTTCTGGCTAAACAGTGAGTCGGGAGAAAAGGAAAAGAAAAAAGAGAAAGAAAAAAAAAAAAAAAAAAAAAAAAAAAGATGACTTTCAGCCAAACCCCGTTGGCAGGTGGGTAGGATTTGGAGGCTCAGAATTTGAGCTGCTGGTGTTTTGGGAGCTGCTTGGTGTGGCTTGCTTTGTCCAGGAGCGCTTCTAGATTTTAAAACATCCTTGCTTGTTGCAAAGATAAATAAATAAACATCCAGGCATTCAGGGAGAGTTTGACTTCTCTTTCTCTTTTCCTCATTAGCGTCTGTTTGGATCTCCTTCTTGCCCCTTCGAATCCTTTCTGCTGGAAGCTGATGCTTTCTAGAAGAGAAGGAAACGCAAAACAAATAGGAGTTAGAAGCAAGCATCCTTGCACCTTGGGTGGGGCTTCCTGTGAATGTATTTAGAAAGGAACACAAGTCTTTCTTAGCCAGCATTTATGAGGCCCTACCACTGGGGCCACTGGTAATGAGAAAGAGGCATGGCTTTGATTTACTATTGTTGTTTAAATAGATTTAAATCCACTGAAATGGTTTTGTTCCAATTCTCCTATCCATTTTTTCTCAGTTCACCGACTTCTCAAAAAAGCCTTTCCCAGTGTTCCTGACAGTCCCCTGCTCTGCAGAGGCGACGGGGTAAGAAAGTTTTGTGCTTTTTTTTTTTTTCTTTGTCTTGCTTTTCCACTCGTGCAGCCCTCTGAGGCCCCAGGGAAATCCTTAGTGTGCACTTGACCAGTCTGGACCGATATAAATAAAATACAAATTAAAGGCATCGTTTCCCTGGCTCCTTTAGGTTTCTAAGGCAGAAAAAACGTTCTGATCACTGAAGCCATTTCAGGACCCGAAATTAGAAAGTAATAAAAAATATCACACTCTCCCTGGTGGGCAGTGCATTTAATTGGTTCCCCAGCAGGGGTCCAGCTCTTGAGTCAGAAGTGCTTACTGTGTGGATCCCTGCTTTGGAAGGACAACATGCAAACACTACCAAACAAGTTTTTTTTTTTTAAAAAAATTAGCAAATGAAAACAGGAACACCAGAGGGAAATTCAGAGATGGCTGGAGAAGTGCTGAAGAACGCAAAGAAAGAAAGATGCACGTGTTCTGAGTTTATTTAAAAAATACCTACATGGGATAAGAGGGTAACTTTATATGTTTAGGGCATGTGGGATCCTCCCCATGACCCCAGTTGGAATCTTTTAAACTCTGGCAACATGATGTTTTTTTTACATAGAAAATAGACCGTTGTTCAAACACTTCTGGATGTTTGAGGTTTGCCTTTAAAGCTGATTTTCGGGTCACTCCTAGCCTAGGCAGGACATTCTTGGCGCTATTGGAGGGATCTGGATGCCCGGCAGGGTTAGGATGGTCCCCAGCTTCCGCGACTGCAGACCTTGCACCTGGTGTTCTGCTGCCACCTTCTGTCCCAGCTACTGCGGCGAGAGGCAGCTCCGCTCTGGGCTGCTTCCTTGAGCTTGCAGTGAGACTGGTTCCATGGATCCTGCCTGTTCCCAAAGCAGGAATGTGTGCTCCAGGCCTGGGGTTTGGCTTCTTGTAATGGCCGCGTTCAGAACAAATGTTCAGCTTGCTTCCCTTCTCTGCCTCTCCCTCCCCGCCCCCTTCCAGATCTGGAAGTTTCCACAGGTAGGAGAACTGGAGATGAAAGGGAAAGAAAGGCAAGGCTTTTTGTTTCAAACACCACAGATGCCTGTCTATATCATTGAGCTGAGTGAGATCGAGGAGCGAGGACGGGGCCTTGACGGGCGAGATCTAGCGCCCCAGGGAGAGGTATTCCCAGGCATGAGCCATTGGTTGAGATATTTAAAACTTAAGTGGACAAAACATTAGACCCTTCCCCACGGGGAACAATGCTACAGTGGCTCTAGGGACCTAACCCTGGTGAGCACAGAGCCCTTCCCAACTCTACTTTTTTATGATTTCTCAATTGACTTCCCATTCTATAAAAAGTATTGTGTTTCTGCTGAAAAAATCCAACGGCTCTGACATTCGGTCTGAGGTCAGGCTGGCTTCAATACAGTTTCATTTCTGTGGAGCATTAAAACACCCCTGTATCTACTTTCTTTGAGCAAAGGGCAAGCGAATTCACATAATTAAACCTATAAATACAAGTTTTAGACGGGAGATGGGGGGGGGGGTCCTGCCTTGACTACCGGCCAAAGCATTATGCTCAGGGTACCTGAGACCTTGCCAGAAGGTCCTTGGCAAATCCACAGCCACTCCTGGCCCACCAGTTTAATTTGCTTGCCTCACTGGCCAGGGTGGTGGTATCCGATGTCCCTTTTGAAGCTCTGGGCGAGGCTGTGCGGCTGGAAGAGTTACCTTAGCTGGCCTTCCTTGCTACAGTTCCCTGGGTAGATTTTATGTTCTGTACTAGACAGCAAGAGGCAAAGAGAGCAGGGAAGAGGTGACATATATCACCTTGCTTAGAGGATCTTCTCTGGGGTGCCTTGGTTCCGCTATGAAGCTAATCACAAGGTGCCCGTTAATTGTCAGGAATTGAGTTTGGACCCAGTGGGGCAAAGTGGAATATGCCCGTTAGGAGAAATCTCTCCGGAACTTTGAACTGTTCTCAGGGAAAAGTTTAAAATCCCACACTC
Organism: Mus pahari; assembly: GCF_900095145.1. NCBI lineage: Eukaryota > Metazoa > Chordata > Mammalia > Rodentia > Muridae > Mus > Mus pahari. The sequence goes on from NC_034590.1 coordinate 167,224,809, forward strand.
TTCAAGACATCGTGTGACTTGGCCCCATCCTATGAAGCTCCTAATGGCTGGGCTTCCTCTCCTGTCCTTGGGAACTAAGTATTGTGTTCTTCAGAGCCTGCCTGTGTACTCAGCCTCCTCCCCAGCCCTCTCACCTCATCAGCCTGTCTCCTCATCTTCCCGTTCCCAGCTACGCAGTCACATGTAGAGAGAAGGCTTCCCAGAACTCTGAGCCTGGGTCAGGCCTCTGGAGCGTTTCTTTGCTCCCTTGGCTCTGGTCCCACCAGAACACATGTCATAAAGACAAGACGGGAGGCCAAAACTGGTAACACACTGTTGGTCTCCTCGAGAGAAATGCTCAGACCGAGCAGGCACCTCGCTCGCACTGTTTGTCGGCCTTGCTCCCCAGGCCTTTTACTGAGTTGTTACTGATGCTGTCGCTCTAGGGTGGGTTGATTAGTGGTAGGCTGAATTAACAAAGTTCATCACTCAGGTAAGGCAAGGGGCAGCTCTTGCAGAAATAGCAGAAATGGGTTCCACCTGGAAAGGCTTCCTACAGGAAGTAATTTCCCAAAAAGAGATTTTTTTTATTTTTATTTTAATTTTAATTTCAATTTCAATTTTAATTTTAATTTAATTTAATTTAATTTTTGGTGGAGAAGGTTTTCGGGGCAGTTTCCTCAGGGCATGCCCCTGAGCACGGGACCGTTGTTTCCATGCCTTAGGATGAAACAATGCATAGCTGTGGCAAGGAATCTAAGCAGTATGGAGCTGTATAAGACTAAGAGGTCAGTGCCTCTCTTAGCTTGCACACAGCCTGTGCTTTGTGGGGAGCCGCTAGGAACCCTGCGTGTTTTCTTCCCCTCAAGATCATCATCATTATTATTATTTTACAATCTTTCCCCAAGTCGTGATGTTATTTTAAGAGGTGTTTTATTCCACACAAAAAGGGTGTATTGATAAAGTCCCTGGAAGAGGCTGAAGTTCTTTTACTTAGCTGGGGCTCTTGGGCAAATATGGCAGTGTTTGTAGTCAGCGTTTGTTTCCTACGAACCATAGGTGATTCAGTAAGGCTGCTGTGATCTATCTGGCTCATTTCTCCGCTAGCGTCCCTGCTCTAGGCAGTAGAGGTCTCCATCCTGTGACACCCCTGTTACAGGTACCACGATTACTGGGTCTGTCACTTAAGACATACCAGGATAGCCTAGTAGAGTGGAAAGTGTAAGTAATTAAAATGCATTTATGCCCAATCATTCCTCAGCCATATGGCTTAGTTAGGGGTTCTATTGCTGGGGGGTGGGGGGTGACCAAAAGTAACTTGGAGAGAAAAGAGTTCATTCTAACTTAAACTCTCAGGTCACAGTCAGATAGTTGGTCACAACAATCAGTAGCAACTGCCACTCTTGGCTCTGCCCACACAATCTTGGTTCCTTCATCTCTAATGCTCAGTAAGGACACCTGGAGCTAGTCCATGGAGATGGCAAGAAGGGAAGAGAGAAAATGACATAAAAGATCTCTTATGATGTCCTGGCTAGCTTTCTGTCAAGTTGACACAAGCTAGAGTCATCCTGGAAGAGGAACATCAATTAAGAAAATGCCTCCATCAGATTTGCCTGTTAGCAAGTCTGTGGGCATTTATTTTCTTGATTACTAATTGATGTTAGAAGGCAGTGCCACCCTGGGCAGGTGGTCCTGGATTGTGTAAGAAAGTAAACAACGTAAAGGGAGGGATTATTACTGTGGTTCCTGGTTCTGGAAGTGTCAGTCCCATTGTAAGGAGGTGTGCCACAATAGAGCAATTCACTCCATGCCAGCCAGGAACCAGAGGGAGGGGATTTAGGAAAAGGCCAGGCATGGCCTTTAAAGGCATGCCCCAGTAACCTACTCTATCTAGGCGTCACACTCTACATTTACCCATGATGCCATCAGTAGACAGAGCCATCCATTAGTACAGAGCCTTCAGGATTTAACTGTTTCCGGAAACTGCCTCAAAGTATTTCTTAATCCAATTGAGTTAACAAGCAAGATTAACTGTCAAAAATACCAGAGCTGGGACTCAACCTCAGACGACTTGGCTCAAGATCCTACAGGCTAAACAACTGGGTCATCCCTTTGGCGTCCAGTTAAGCTTGGTATTGCAGGACTGGGAATCAGGAGTCCCACCTTCATCCCCTTGTAGCTGCAGCTGGAAACCCTTTGCCTCTGAGTCTCACTTTAAAGCAGCAACAGAGACGGTGAAGTTGTGAGGGCCACTGAATGGAAGCCTGGTTATACCTGCTTGGTCAACAGTCTAGGACTTTTCAATGTGGTTAAGGCTGGTCAAGATCCCTGAGAAGAACGCAAGTGCCAGCAGGGGTTGGGAATAGGTGGAGATAAGACTGTCCTTCCTAACAAAGTGTCTGCTCCACACCTCAGTCTCACCCCATCTCTAGTCACATGATCATTATCCACATGGCTTTATGCCCACAGACTTTATGTGACTACTCAAAAAAAAAAAGTCAAATAATGTAGAAAATAGAAACTGAACATAATTTAAAGATGTTCACCTCTGTCCTTTCAAGACTATTGGCTTTGTGGGTCCTAAAAAGCAGATTAGAAATTTCCTAACATTGAAAATCAATTTTTCAAAGAGTGTGAAAACACCATTCCGTCTGTCTTACTGAGATGTTAGTAGGTAGATTAAATGAAGACAAAATCTGTTGAAGAAATCAGGTGAGAATTTCCAAACAGCAGATGAGGTCCAGATTCTCCCTCCTGCTTATGGCTGTTCAAATTTCAATACCACACAGGCGGGGGACAGGGGAGACATGGACCTTCTTTACAGTGTCCCGAGAATGTCAATTTTATTTTATTTTTCTTAGTTAAAAACATCCCAAAGCATCACAGAGAGAACGTGAATGCTTTTCCTCTCCTGCTTTCAGGCCTCTTTCCTCCAGCAATCACGTGTGAAATCTCACACGTATTCACACTCACCAGAGGTGGATTCAAGAGGCTAAGACTATTCTCCATGTGTCTATCAGATGTGCCAGAATTCCCAAAGTCAGATGAGATCAACCGGAAACTTTAAGTCCCGCCCTCTGTCCCTCTTGGGGTGTTCTCACCTCATCTGCTTGTTTGTCATCAAGTGAAAAGACCGAGACATCGATTCTAGCTCTACATAGCCTTTAACAAACGAGGCCCCGTCCCCTTGACCACTGGAAAGCCACTGACACGTACAGCTTGTTAGGTTTAGCTCCCTCAATATAGAGTGGATCCTGGAACTAGAACTCAGATGCCATGTGGGAGCCCAGATATCCTGATGGCTGTTGTCATGGCTTCGTGAGCTGTCTTTGCTGGCTTAGTTTTGATGGAGTGGGTGGCATTGAGAGAATCCTGTGTTCCTTTGACCGTCTGGCGGCTGACGGATTCCTCTTCTTAGCAGAGAAAGCAGCACCCCGGGTTATCCTTGGTGCATCTCAGACTGCCAGGCATTTCATGTTGAGATCTTTTGTCCCTCCTAGCCACCGTAACTGTTCCCGTATCACAGGAGTATGTATCACTGTACTGTTCCCGTATCACAGGAGTGTGTACTGGGACTCAGCAATGGGGCTGGGGTGTCCTGATGCTTCTACCCAGAACATGGCTTGGGAGCTCCCAATGGACCTTCTATTCCCAGGGCAGAAGATGGACTCAGAGGAATGACCCACACCACCCGTTGCAGGAACCCTTTCTGCTAGAGCCCTGTTTTCAGTTCTATCGTGGGCTGTGCAGTCTGCTCTGCGCCTGGTGTAGCTATGTGGCCTCCTCCTTCCTACACAGCAGCCTGTCATGATCTGAGCAGAAAGCCGACAGTGGCCAGAGCTGGTATGTGTGTGAGGACTGCCGTGTGCGGGCAGGCTGACATTCAGGGTGGAGGAGGCCTTCCCAGGTGATAGTTTTCAAAATTGTTTTTGAAAAAGTGAAAAAAATCAAGTCTGGTTAGTGTCTCCTGCTCTGGCAGGTAGGGTTATGGGTAACATCAGACACAGTGATCCTGAGATGCCCCAGGGTAGAAAAAGGTGCTGAGAGAGAAACATGGTTTTTGACCTGCAGGAATTTGAAGAAAACTGACACACAAGACTTGTGGTTGGCCCTTGGTTCTGGCAGCTGAGACTGATCAAAGACCCCAGTGTTTGCCTTTGACCCTGGCCCTCGCCCTCTTGGATTTGCTAAGAGACACACTCAGGTGTGTAAAACCCTCCTGCAAGGCCAGTGGCTTGGTTGTGATTTGCATAAAATTCCACCAGCTGAGATCCAAGAGCTGCCTTATTTAAATTGTCTTCAGTTCGAAGTTCTAGAAGCATCTTTCTACCTGTCAGCCATTTCCTCTCTTTCCAGCCATTCCAGCCTGCTCACCCTGTGACCATTTAGGAGCCAGTGACCCCATTCAGTGAACCACTTGCTTGTTGATGAATTTGAAACAAATCAATATTTTGTAATGAGAATGCTGACCCAAGCACTATGCTAAGAATTTTATAAACATGGTTTTAATTAATCCTTAGACTAATTAACTTGATAGAAATGTTAGTATCTGCATTTTATAGATGAGAAAAAAAATGCTTGAAGAAGCTAGTGACCTTGCATACAACAGCAGGGAGAGGTGAAATCCACACACAGTACCTGCTTGCTCTAGAATTTGTGCTGTGAACCACTGAACCAGGTTAGTGACTCCCAAACTCTAGGTGCAGCCTAGAAGCAGTATTTGCCTTTTGGCTTCAACTGCAATTTTGTCAATTTCCCCCTCAAGCCCTGTCAGTGCCAGAGCCTCCCAGATGACTGTAGATAAATCTATTCTACACTCAGTAACTCAGCCACTCTGAGAGTTCAGCCATGACTAAACAAGGTCAGCCTTCTAGAACTACAGGAAACAAAAACTTTCAAGGATGAAAGGCCCTTCTCTGATCCACGCGTTGGCAAATAAAATACATTTTCCTGATTGAATTTGCGCTTGAACAAGGAATACATTTTTATAAGTATGTCACATGCAAAATTCGGGCTATTCTTATCTTTAAAAATTAGTCACTGTTTATCTGAAAAGCAAATATTTGGGTAATTTATATTTCACTTTTGATAAAGATTTATATAGTTTTATTTTATGTATATGGGTGTTTTGCCTGCGTTTATGTATACGCACCATGCAGTGTCCATAGTGGCCAGGAGAGGGCAGCAGATTCCGTGGGACTGGAGTTACGGATGATTGTGCGATGTCGTTTGGGTGCTGGGAATAAAAACTGGGTCTTCTGGGAGAACAAGCAGTGTTCCTGACCTCTGTCTCTCCAGCTCCCACATACTGTCTCTATATGTTTATTTGCTTACACTAACATCCCCGCTAGAATTCAAAATAAGCATACCTGAATTAACCCAATGAATGTGCTAGAGTCTGGGTCCAAGAGCATCTCAGAGACAAGGATAATATTGTCACTGTGATACTAACAATGGTTCAGATTTGGAACACTGGGATTTGTGGAAACTATTGTGATCTGTATGGTGTTGACTTAACAAATCTGGGACCAGGGTTGGTGGAGCGTGTTTAGGAGGTAACCTGATTAGCAGGGTCTCAGTCCTGGCTACAGGTTGGAAACACATAAGGAGCTGTGGGAATACTGATGTCTTAGCCCAGTCCTAGAGGCTCTGGAGTAAGTGGTCCAGAGAGACAGCATGCTGACATTAATGCCCTTTATATCCCGAGGCTTAGGACACGGTAGAAATGAGAGAGTGGCCCAGGAAGTCAGAATAGAAAGCTCTGGGGCTGGAAGGTTCCCCCATAGTGTCCATGAAAGAACACAAAACCAGTGATGTAGGCTTAGACTTAAAAATAAAAAAACCCACTTTAATAAGGGTTCTTAAGTGCTTTAATCACACATCTAGTCCACTATCAGAGGAGGTGGAAGGAAAGGTTAATAGAGCAAAGGGAGATGTGGACTTGTTTACAAATAATTCTTTTGGGTGATTCCAATCTTCATTATCAGGATATCAGATGTTCAGTTTACACGAATCAACAGCAGTAGCTCCATCTACCCGCAGACACTATTCATGAATCAGCAAAGGCAGTTTGATTCAGAAGAAACTGAAAGACTCTGCTGTCAATCAGCCTGAGTCTAGCTGCAGGAATATCATGAGAACTATTTTGGTGCGTTCCTCTCCGTGAAGTCATGACAAATGATGATCTGCTAAGAGGGCAAGGCAAACCAATGCCACCGCATCATCAGGAAAGACCAGCAAAGAGTAGCAAGGCGAACCAATACCACACAGCAGCATCCACTGTCTGTTGTGTTATATTTACCCTTCCCAAACATCACATGTTCTCTCAAGTGCTCACTCTAGTAAAAAAAAAAAAAAAAAAAAAAAAAAATCACATTCCAGTTTTCTAGGCAGCTTTCAGAAAAACACCACATGTCTGTTTTCAGCAAAACATCCTTCCATGTGTCTACTTTGGGGCAAAAACATCCTCTCAAAAGACAGTTTCCAGAAAAACATTACATGACACAACTGAGTCTCCAAAGAAACCAAAACTTTCCACTTCACAGTGGGGAGAGGGCAGGAAGGGATTAGACAGGCCGAGAGCAGAGGGGTGAGAAAGCCAGGCTACTGGGCTGGCTCATCACAGAAGGTCAGGGAAGCAAAATAAACTGTGCACGCCAGTGCAAGGGACAGAACATTCAGACCAACACAGCACATACGGAAATCTGAATACCATTTCATCATTGCTTTCATTTCTCTGTGGGAAGAAAAAAATATACTGAGTTGCAAAATTCAGGAAAATTAAAATTGACAAAAGCGCCAGGCATGGTGGCGCACACCTTTAATCCCAGCACTCGGGAGGCAGAGACAGGTGGATTTCTGAGTTCGAGGCCAGCCTGGATTTCTGAGTTCCAGGACAGCCAGGGCTATACTGAGAAACCCTGTCTCAAAAAATCAAAAAAAAAAAAAATTGACAAAAGCATTGACTGTTACTTCATCATTAAACAGACATTTTAAAAATTTTTGCTGCAATTTTTTGCTGCAAGTTTTTGCACATTGGACATGGCTCAGAATATGTCACATAATGGTTTTGTCTGTGTGTGTGTGTGTGTGTGTGTGTATGTTGTGCACATGTGTGTGTGTTGTGCACATGTGTGTGTGTTGTGCACATGTGTATACTCCACATGTACACAGGTGCATGTGGAGCCCAGAGGCTGGTGTTGGGTGTCTTCCTAAATCAGTTCTCCACCTTATTTTTTGAGACAGGCTCTCTCACTGAACATTGAACTCACTGTGGCAGCTAAACTGACTGGCCACTGAGCCATCAAGTCCCTTCTGTTCCTGTCTCCCAAAGCTGAGACTACCCAGCTGTGTGCGGCTTTTTAACATGAGAACTGGGCATCTGAATTCAGGTTCTTGTGTGGCGAACACTTGACTGGCTGAGCCATCTTCTCAGCCCATTGTTCTCATGAGTTGTATTTAACATCCCAAGCATTCCCCTGTGTCATTTAAGAGTTCTTCACGAACATCTGTGTTGGCTGCAACAGATGCAGCGTTACCAGGCTAGTGCAAAGCTCCTGACCCTTCTCCTCACATTAGACATTTAGATTGTGTGATTCTTTTTTATGTGTTTTCGAGGATTGATTGTAAGAAGAGAGTGGAAGAATACCAAGTTTATGTGTTTCTCTAATGACCTATGACTGGAAGAATCCACAGGTGTCGGCTTCCAACTGTGCTCTTTCAAATCCTGGAGAACAACTTTGGTATCTCCAACATCCAAACTAGGTTTCAGGTTCTTTCTCAAGGTCAAAGTAAAACCCACTATGGGGGTGGATTCTCTCTCTCTCTCTCTCTCTCTCTCTCTCTCTCTCTCTCTCTCTCTCTCTCTCTCTCTCTCTCTCTCTCTCTCTCTCTCCCTCCCTCCCTCTCTCTCTCTCCAAATCACAATTCCTAGTAAAGAGACACCAATTCTTCCCTGTGCAGACCTCCATCTACCCAAGAACTACTGTTGGGACCTCAGATATTTTTAACACCCAATTAAATTGGTGTAATTGGATAGAATGGCAACTTCTTTGCCTCCAGCTGTGAGCCATAATCTGTTTCACACCTGAGTGTTGTTTTTCTTGCTTTTTCCATGCTTTCCTGAGTTGTGAAGATGGTTTTGATGGAAGCTCGAATTTGGTCCTCTGATAAATATATTATTTCTCCATCATGTTGGAGTCATTGTGGCTTTCCCAGTAAGTTGCCTCTGGTCTCTGAGACTCTGCTTTGAGCCTTGGCTTTCAGAACTGAACTTCCTTTTGGGCAGCTAGTTAATGGGGGAGCAATAAAAAAAAGAGTCTGAGTCCAAAAATAAAGTGTTCAAGTCTCAGCTGAGCTCATAGTTGCCCTCAATGGATGCTCACCAATTCCATGGATATTGGATATGTATATTGAACTGAGTGTCATTGTGCCTGAGCATGCTCCAAAATCACTGGAGAGCACTTCAGGAGACCCTCCTGAGGCAGTAGGCTTAGGCTGGGAGCTCAAAGGGTTTCTAGATGCTGCCGTTACTATGGGGACCAACTTTAAGAGGGGCTGAGGCAGATTTTGAAGCTTCCCTTTTGAACACATAGTGTGACTATGGGATATTGACAGTCTTCTGCCATCTTCCCCAGCCTTAGGGAGAGCATTCCCCTCTCTCTCTCTCTCTCTCTCTCTCTCTCTCTCTCTCTCTCTCTCTCTCTCTCTGTCTCTCTCTCTGTCTCTCTCTCTGTCTCTCTCTCATTGGCCAAATTAGTTCCATTGTGTTTCCAAAACAGCAGTTTAGACTTTGATTCAAGAAATGTGCTTCATAGACTAACAGCACTGCATTCCCCGGAGTCTGCCAGAACTTTGAAATCTCAAGCCCCACCTTTGAGCTGGAATGTGTGCTAAACAGGGTCCAACATGGGTCGCCTATACAATTCAGATTGAGAAGTAAACTCTGAGCTACACTGGATTTGACTGTCTGTGCACTATAATTTAATCCTGTTATGTTAGCGATAAGAAAGCAGAACTTGGAAAACTCAAACTTTGTCCTCTTATAAGTGGCTGCTTTTTCTGGACTTGCTGTGTTGACAACTTACATAAAATGTCAGTCAAAGCACAACATAGACGCCTAGTTTTAGCATATTTAGTAACACACACACACACACACACACACACACACACATTTCTTTTCCTTTCCCTTCATCTTTTTTTTCAATGTGTTTGATGAAACAGGGTCTTACTACACCACCCCAGCTGGCCTTGCAGCCCTCCTGCCTCTGCCTTCCCAGGGCTAGGATTACAAACGTGAGATCACGTCCAACTGCAAGTGCATTTTCAGTGGGTCCAGAATAGGAAAGTTTGGACTTGAAGAGATGTGATTGACTGACAAGCAGAAGGTCGAGGATACACAACTTTCACTGAATGAGGGCTGCCACACAGCAGTCTATCATGCCTCTGCCGGGCTGGGACCAGTATCTATTTACACATATTCTGCTCTGTACAAATCAGGACCACAGAACCTACACTTATTACCTCTGCAGCCCTTCATAGACACTTGCCTTCCCATTCTCAAACATTCCCCCAAACTAGTCCTGCAACCAAGTTCAAACAGAAATGAGCATTGGTTTGGGATAGAACAGAGAAGTTTTGCACACTACTGTACTACTCTTGATAGAAGATGGAAAGGGAAAAGGACTTGACTGTAGGGCTGGAATGAACCATGTTCATGAGCCAACTGGCAGGTCTGAGTCCTGGCCAATGGAGCCATTTGGTTTGAGAGCCTGGACAGAGATGAGAGAATGGTCTCATTAAGGAGCCTCCAGGAGGAGTGTGGGCAGAAGGGGTGGCCATGGTGCAAACATCCTTGATTTTCATGCAAAGCATGACTAATTTAATCTCTCCCACCACTATCCCAATTTTAAAAGAATCCGGGATGTGTTCTTAACTCTTCTTCATTACGCAATCCTTAGGGAGACTGGTTAAACCTATCTTTCAGCAGATGTGAGTATACACTTGGGCTGTGCACACCTGTGCATCCAATTTCATGGGCTTCATAGTCCCAGAGTATGGATGATTAGGGAATCCAAAGAGCGCGCACATGTGGAGACTTCTTGATAGATGGTTTAAGTCAGTGCTTGTGTAAGTCTCACAGCTGGGTTAGTCGTGAAAGGAGTTCCCAAATCCCCATGTAAAGGTCTCTAGAAGGCCCCAGAGTCTGTCACTGGTAGGCATGGAAGATATTCTACACTGAACCTAGCTGAGCTTAAATCTCAAAATGCTGTCTTGTCTGTGCATCTTTGAGCATGAAACAAAAGGTCTAAATTGATGTGTTCAATCTATACATGTGCAATAAACACCTACTGTGTGAAAGACTGTTCTAAACACAGGATAAAACAATTTACCACCCCTGCACTTGAGAGAGCTACAGTCTAACCAAGAGTCAGAAGAGGAACACGTGCTAATTATTACGAGTCGCTGCTTAATGAGCATGATAAAGGTTAGCTTGAGCTCTTTTGGAGAAACTGTACTAAATAAATGATTAACTTTAATACTATAAATAGTGTTAAACCCTCATGTTGATGAATAATTAAAGGTGCTTCCATTATAGACACTCAAAGCTCAGGGCACCTCTGCCATGCTGCTGCCCAGAGGAGCAGTTGTCCCAGCTTGGAGTCCTAGTCCTCCTACGTCCCTGTGGGGTTCTTCGGCAGTTCGCATGTGTCAGATCCTGCCTTGCCTGTGGGAGATGTGGATGAGCCGAGTGGAGCCCAAACCCAGCTCTCCAATCAGAATTCTCTGTAAATATTTACAATATTCTCTACTTGCTCAACCATCAAATGCTGGGGATAATCAGAAAAACTAATGGTATCAAACCTGTTCTGTTTGATGCTCTGAGATAGATAGATAGATAGATAGATAGATAGATAGATAGATAGATAGATAGATAGATAGGTAGATAGATAGATAGGTAGATAGATAGATAGATAGATAGATAGATAGATAGATAGATAGATAGATTGGTAGATAGATAGATAGATAGATAGATAGATAGATAGATAGATAGATAGATAGATAGATAGATAGATAGATGGATGGGATACATTTGGAAGGCAAGCTATGGAGCTGGAGGGAGAGTAACTATGGTGCCTTTTTCTAGACTAAATAGGACCGGAATCACTCTGATTTTCAAACAGCCATAGCACAGCTAGGAAAGGTGAAGTGTCACATTTGAGGGTGATTGATATTCGGCATGGTTTTATTGCTTTAGAAGTGTTATTTTCTCTTGTGGGTTCTGGGTAGTCATGAGCCTCTATGTAGAACTGCTGACTTAATCATAGTCGGGGAATTGGGAAATGGAACCATGATAGGATCCTCTAGGTTTGTTGTAAAGGCTGTTGGCTTTAAGTGTTCATCAGAAGGATGCTCATGGGATTCCCAGACTTGGGACTACCATGTCTTTAATGTGTCCCCTAAAAGTTTATGAATTGGAAATGCAATCCAAAATGTATGTGTTTGGAGCATTTGGAGATGGGGCCTCAGGGTTAAACTTGGATTAGATGAGTTAGGGCCTTACAGGAACAGGGAGGGAAACCTGTGCTTTATACCCTCTCCACTGTGAAATTTCTGCTGTGTCATGACACCACAGGAAAGCCCTCACCAGAGGCAGTTCCTCCACCTCCTGCTTAGTGTCCAGTAGCACAAGACAACAACCCTCTGTTTGTAATTTACCCAGCCTCAGGCATTCTGTTATCAAAACACAATACAAACTTAGACCTGCCTCTCTACTATGTTTGGAACAGAGAAGATTTCAATCCTTTCTTTGCCCGGTCTCAGTCACTTTTCTGGGAGAAGTATCCCAAACTAATCACTATGATTAGTTATCCCAGGATCTAATCACTATGCTGACCAAGTCTAAGACCAAATTAGCATATGGAGGGCAAAAAGAAAAAAAGACAAGGAGAAGCATGCATGCAGAAGGAGAGGCATTCGTGCAGACATAGCCATGGAGAGGCATTCATGCAGACATAGCCATGGAGAGGCATGCATGCAGACATAGAATGGAGAGGCGTGCGTGCAGACATAGAATGGAGAGGCATGCATGCAGACATAGACATGGAGAGGCATGCGTGCAGACATAGCATGGAGAGGCATGCGTGCAGACATAGCCATGGAGAGGCATGCATGCAGACATAGCAATGGAGAGGCATGCGTGCAGACATAGCCATTTCCTCCTCAGAAGCAAGGAGACAAATGATTGCCAATATTTTAATAATTCAACCAGACTGGAAAGATGGCTCAGTGGTTAAGAGTACTTTCTGCTCTTGCAGAGATCCCAGGTTCACGTCTCATAACCCTCGCCAGGCAGCTCAACCTACGTGTAACTGTAGTTCCTAGAGTTCTAAGATCCTCTTCTGGTACCCAAAGGCAAATGCATGCACACATGTGGTGCACATAACCTCACAGATACACAAACAAAACACAAATAAATTTTAAATTAAACAGTGTCTTCATTGTGACCTGCTCTGAGTTGTGCAAGTGAACATGAGCTAACTGAGCAGGTGTACCCATCTGGCAACTACAGTCATTTGTACTCACTATTGGAAAGAGAAGTTAATTTTCATAAGAAGATGACCTTTCTAACCTTTTATGTTTGGTTGTATCAACAAGCCATCGTTAGCCAAAAGGATTGAACCAGCTTAGAACCAAATCAGTCATCGACACCAAGCTCTCCATATGGGCAGGTAGCAGCTCTTGTTGCATGTGCACAAGTACATGCATGTGTGTGCGCGCGCGCGCGCGCGCGCGTGTGTATACACACACACACACACACACACTTGGTCACAGCGTGAGGTCAAGGAGTTAGCATTTGACTGTGCCTCCTGGGCATCCCTGATTTCTTCAGGTAAGGGTTCTGCTGTGCAGGACAAGCCACTCTCTTGGAGATTTCGAGTTTGTAGCCTGTGGCACTTGCCTGTGTAAGACTTGCTCCTGAGCTTCCCTAGATGGCTTGGGGAAGACCATGCTCAGCCATGCCAAGGAAACTGAGATGTTGCATGGCAGTAGAAAAAGTGTTTGCTCTGAGGGGCTTGACTGGATACTGGCCTGGGCTGGCTGCTCCAGCAGCAGAGCCCACAAAGGAAATCTTGGCATAGAGCCTGCTCGTATAGCATAAAACATTACCCGTTCCTAGGGCCATCTACCTGCTGTGTGGCTGGGGCTGGACACAGAGAAATCCAAGGCTTAGCAAGAACTATAATCTGGTGAACAGTAGTGATCTCCCATCATAGTATGAAAAACTGGGATGATTTCATTCCATTCTGATTGCCCAAATGAGCATTTCTATTGGGTTCAGTGCTGTTGAGTCCGTGTCCCCCAGATTCTGTGGTTCTGGGATCTAAGATTTTCCTACCTACTTGGCCAAATGGCTGAGTGTTCATAGTCTTTTAGGATGCACACCGCAAGGCAGGTCTACAGGATACCTTCAGTAGGAGATTTATTCTTTAGTTTACCTGTAACAACGATAAGCTTTCTCACCTTATGAGTATTTATACCTAGGTGGTGAGATCTGCCTGCATCATGAGTACCTCAAACTATCCCAGCTTGAAGGAGGATCACAGAGAATTCTAGCATCTTTCCCCTGACCCAGATCAGGGAATAGCAGGCAGCCACAGAGTGACGGTAACGGCCTGGGTGGATTGTACCTCTTCTTGTGCAGGTACGTGAGATGGAAGGCCTAGTTCAGTATTTCTTAACTGCTCTTGATGTTTTTGTTGTTATTGTTATTTGATTGCCTTTGTTTTTGTTTTGGTTCTTTGTTTGTTTTGTTTTTGGAGGCATAACCTGGCTGAGCACCAAATTAAAGTTGTGGTCTCTTTATGTGAAAAATGCAAACAGAAGGAAGACATGTGAACCATCGAAGAGCACTCACTGTGTGCCAGGCTTCTGTCTGCTCAGCACTCTCATGCGTCATTTATTCTTTGACAAACCCTGAAAGGTTTTTGAGTATTGCCAAATAAAACAATGAATCATAGACTCCTGTGGCATTAAGAGTGACTGATAGAGCTAGGCCTGGTGGTACCCGCCTTTCATCCTAGCACTCAGGAGGCAGAAGCAGGTGAGTCTCTCAGCTTGAGGCCAGTTTGGTCTACAGTATAAGTTCTGGGACAGACAAAGCTACAAAAAGAAACCTTGTCTTGAACACCCCCCCACACATACACCACCAAATACAGAGGGGGCTCAGACAGGCAGACAGACAGACAATGGGGTGGCCACAGAAATAAGAATCCATTCTCTCGCAGTTCAGGGACTAGATCCAAACCAGAGGTCTGAGTGGAGCAGGGGTAAGTTCTCATGGTGTTTGCAGCATAAGTTGGTTGCACACCTCTGTCCTGGTTTCTGGGGTTATTGGAAATCTCTAGCATGTCTACACTGGCAGCTGAATAGCTCCAGTCTCTGCCCTCATTGTCACGTCTCTCTTCTGCCACTTCCTCCCTCTATACGTATCGTCTTCTACTTCCCAGAAGGCTGTTGATTGTGTTACGTCAGCCCAATAATGACCTCACCTTAAGTGGATTATATATGTAAGGATTTTATTTCCAACAGTGGTCACCTCTGTAGTGGTGGGACAGGGGACCTCACATGTGCCTTTGGAGGGCACAGTCAACCCTTAACATTTAGTAGGCAGTCAAAATCGAGGTTCAAGGAGTCTAGTTCCTGAGCCTGACTCCTTAGTCGCCATGTTAAACCAGATATACATTCACTTCAACATCTGCATGTTCCTTACTGACTCTTCCCTGATTTCCACAGTGCCACATGGTAGGAGAAACGTGAAAAGTGTCCCCTCAGTCTCTCCAAAGGCACATGGACACCAGTCATGAGACATAGCCTTATCGTGCCTCAAGGACCCAAATTTTAATCCCATGCTTTCAGACAGCCGTGGTGAGGGTGAACCCCTCATCATAATCCTCCACTCAGAGGTAAGAGCAGGAAATTGCCCACAGCTTTGAAAAGAAACAGCTGTTGGCAGGTAGGAAAATAAGCATGCCTAACCCTATCTAATATCTCCATGAGACCTTGAAACTGTTTAATCAATCCATGGACTCAAGCTGGTAGAAAGACCCTGAAGGATCAAATACCAGTTCAAAAACTGCTCTGTGTGCCTTTGGGCCAGTGTCTTGGCCTCTCTGATCCCCAGCTCTCCATTCCTTTCTTTATAGCAGAGAATTGAGTGGAAGGGTCATGTATATGTAAGAACAAGATGAGGTCATGCTGCATGCATAGTACAGTGCAGCACAGGACTCCAAGCAAGCATCCAATAAATAGTCATTATTGAGAACAACATTCACTATTATGATAATGGCTTGGGTCAAAGACCACTGAGCAAAGCAGGGCTGGGATCATAGGCGGGCTTAATAAGAACATTTAACACAGTCCCTTCTGTTGGGTACAGCTCTCAACAACAGCCGCAGAAATCCTTTCAAGAGCAGCTCGGAAGACGTTGAGATTATTCAACCTCTTGACACAGGTGTATTTTCAGGACCCAAATGTTTCTTGAGAAATTACATTTTTAGGGTCTGTTATTCTCTCGACAATAGTTCAGGAATCCCAAAAGTGAGGTGTTTGATCCTTTTTTTTTTTTTTTTTTTTTTTTTTTTTTTTTTTTTTTTTTTTTTCTCTGAAGGCTGAGATGAGGAAATGGTGTTCAAGGTCANGTTCAGGAATCCCAAAAGTGAGGTGTTTGATCCTGGTTTTTTTTTTTTTTTTTTTTTTTTTTTTTTTTCTTTTTTTTTCCTCTGAAGGCTGAGATGAGGAAATGGTGTTCAAGGTCAGAGTCAGCTATGAAATCTGTTGGAGAGAGAGAAAGAGGCTCCGCAGGAGGGTGAACCCCCTGATGAGGAATAAAACTGGAGCCCAGGCAGGATGCGCTTCACCCACACCTCTCACCAAGAGGCCTGTGGAACTTTATTTCTGCACATTTTAATGACCTCTGCTTCTCTTAAATCCTTGCCCAGACTGTGGGAATTCAAGATGAGCACTCAGTGACTGGGTGCTGTGCTGTAGCTCCAGGCCGGTTTGGGTCTTTAGGCAAATTACTTCACTTCTGCAAACCAGTTCTCCCCCATCTACTTAAAGACCATTGGACCAACTGACAGAGGTAGTCTCCAGATCTGGCCTACCAGTGTTCTGCCTACCTCCTGGGACACCAATGCCACCACTGAGCCCCATCCAGTCCCTATGGGATCCTAGGCAGAGCAGTGGCATATCTACTGCAGATGAGCTGCCTGGTGCCCTGTGTGGCCTAGGAGACAGACTCTAGTTCATCCTCCCCCTCCCCAGTCTCACAGGGTAGCACAGAATATGTTCAAGGTTCCAGGACAAGTATCAGGACAAGGCCTGGAGCACAGTGCTCCGTGATGGGGCGAAGTCTCTTCCATCACAATTGTGCGCTCACACCAGCTCTTAGCCCCTTCATTACGTGTTCAAGGAAAGACCAATGAAGATTTTAGAAAAGGGGCAATGGGGATTTTTCTTCAAAATTGCCTTCTCTGCAGATGTGTTGAACACATACTCTCCAAAATATCTGCAGAGGCAGAAATCTACCGTGGACTGACAAGACAATACACGTGTGCTTAACTTCCTGTTGCCTCGAAGCCAGCACAGATGCCAAGTTCTACTTCAGAATCCAGAATTCAGGGCAATCGGGAGAAGGTGTAATCTAAACCCTGGGTTGAATAGTGTCCCCTATCACCTTTAGTGTGACCTTATTAGAGCACAGGTCTTTGTAGACTGGCAATAGGCTCATACCATATCGCAGTGCTACCATCCCAATGACCGCTGTCCCTGTATGAAGGGAAACATTGGGACACAGACAGACACATAGGGAAGATGACATAGGTATCAATTGCAAGCCAGGGAATAACAGGGATTCCCAGCAACCACGGGAAATGAGACAACAGCTCGGGAGCCATCGGGTAATGCTGCGGTCACACACAAGCCACTCCAACACATAACACTATAACCTCCCCACAGAAGAAGGGAGCCCCTGGCATCTGAAACCTGCTCTGCCCACAGCTTCCTCTAAGAGCACACCATTGATTTCCGTTGAGGAGGCATTAGGAATCCTGAAGAAGTTTGCAGTGCCCAGAAGACAGTGCCATTCATTAATCTGCTGACATTTCTCTTCTCTGTCCCCAGGATTCTGGTGGGGGCCATGAGACTGCAAGGCAAGGGTCCTCAGCAAGCAGTCATCCTGCCTAGAACAGCTGGTTGGGACTTGGGAAGTTGCAAGGCTGTCCTGGTCAGAGAAGTGCACTCTGCAGATGGAAGTGTCTTAATAGTGGGAGTAGGCCGGGTAATGGGTTTTGGCCATACTCGTAGTTGTCTCTTGATGCTCTTTGTAGGGGAGCTCTGATCCCTCACTGGTGTCAACACAGAGCCACATCTTTGGCTCATAGTTGTGTGTATCTATTCACCTTCTTGCTCACTTACACGTATATATTCAGAGGTATGACAACAAATTTTTAGATATATGCATGAGTTACAAGAGACTTCAGTGTGAGTGTGAATCTTTGCTTCTTATTAGATTTTCCACCTTCAGAACTATTACGAATCACATTTTCTTCTACAAAAACTATTGAAATAAGAAATGACCACTCTTTATCTCGACCATTTTAGGTTCAGACTCCTGTGAGCCATGTAAACACGGTTAATATGTTGAGCTTGCAAAAGACTAAGCGGAGCCAGAAGTTTCTTTCTTGATCTACAGAACTTGGGGGAGAGAGGAATGTAGTAAGGCCCTGGCTGGCTTTATCCCTGTCTTCTAAAGAGTACTTAAAACCAGCAACCACAGTATGTCCGCTCCTTTATTTTCAGTCGGGAAAAATGTAGATAACAACTGGGAGAAACTTCCAGAAATGCACAGGATGCTGTCTACTACCCATAGCCCTTTGGGGAAAGAAAATCAGCCATTTTGATTGAATTGATCCAAATCTTGAGAACAACAAGGTCGGGCTCTAGGTTGTGTTTTTCGTTGTTGTTGGTGGTGGTGGTTATTTATTTATTATTTATTTTGCTTTCATTGCTAGCTAGTGGCTAAACTTCACCTTCGCACAGCTGGGTGAGCCTCTGAGGCACCGTGAAGGATTTAAGATGGAGAAACTTTGAGATCAGTTTCCATAGCTGCCTTTTCTAGATCTCCAGTCCCCTTCTCCCCGTCCATCTGCCATCACTCTCAGCCCTCACTGGGAGGAAGGCAATGAAGATGCTCTAGGGAGAAGCTGAATTCCAGTGGGCACAATGAATTCGAGGAAGGATGAATGTGAGCTGCAACCCCCCCACCCCACCCCCATACAAACAATGGGTCACCTCCCCTTTCTACCTGAGTCCAGCAGACCCTGGCCTACCCTGTGTGGCTTACGACCCCATGCTGGGTTTCCTACTGTGTCCTTCTGTCAGATCTTTCAAAATCAGTTTTCTAAAGCAGGGAGGACCACCTACAGATACTTAGGTGTCAACAGGGGCTAAAACACCCCCTGTGGCCACACTTAACTCTCAATATACACAGATGTACTTCCAGGGTCTTCTGCATAGTGGGACACCCACCCATATGCAGCTGAGCCTCCTACTTCTCATGTGGAGCTTTATCCCTGTGTGGTGTGACCTCTGCCTCACCTTCTTCAGGACATCTACTGTTCCTTTGTGCATGTGAAGCTGGTAAAGAAGGGCACCCAGCTGCCTCCTGCCTGTGAACTGTGTCCCAGTGGCTTTGTCAAAGCACTCACTTGGGCGAGTGGTATGCGGTTTACAGTCAAGGTGAGAGCTCACCACCAGCTCTTACTGTGTGCTGTTACTCTGACTCTTTAGGTGGCAGAAGCCGAAAGCCAAAACGCCCGAGTCTGTATTCTGATCGCTCTCGAGGAGGGCTGGTCTTAGGAAGGCCTCTTGTGTTGTTTTCTTCAGAGAAGTATGCATCACCGTCTTTTCATCAAAGTCCTTTCAGACAATTTAAAGCAACTTGGTAGGAAGTAGCTTTCCATGGCCAACAAGGCAAATGTCAGCAGAGTGTCGAAGCAGAGGTTGAGTGTACCATTTATGATCGTGAGAGAGTCTTAGCGTGCTAAGGGGTCGCTAACCCTTACACTATACTCAGAGTAGCCCTGTACATGGTCTTGGCCCTTCTGTTTGCCTTCTGCAAAGTTTTATTGAGAGCTCATTGGCTGTTCTTCTGGGTAATAGGAAGACTCTCCAAAGCTCGAAAAGGAACAGAAGAGATTGCATGGAGGAAGAAACACGATGAAGTGGGGGAGTGTGGCTGCTGAATATAGGAGGGAGGACTTGTTGTTCTTAGGAGTGGCATTGGGTCTGAAAAGAAGAGACAGCCCTGAAGAGAGGTGAGATGGCAATTACAAGGACTGTGTGAGTCGGGAATAATTCCAGGTGGTGTTGTTGGGCCTGGTAATGGGAACAAGGAGACAACTAGATATGGCGGGGCCTGCTGAGGGGACCAGGGATCTGCAGGGCTCTGAGGGCTGTGTCAGGAAGTGAGATTTTATGCTAAGAACAAGAGGAAGCTACTACAGATCTGTAAGAAGGGGGGACATCATCAGATGGACCCAATACCAACCTCCTCCCCTATGGGACACCTCATTGTCACTGTTGCTTTCAGACACTGAGACTTTTCTTTCTCAAGGCAGACTACCAAGGAAGTGAGGTTTCTGCTGATGGGCCCATGGATATAGACAGGGAGCCCTGAATACTGTTTTACAAGGGACAGTGCTTTGAAATGCCTTGAATATATTCCCAACTGATTCCTGACTCTTTCAGGTTGCTCACAGCTCACTTGAGCTGTAATGAAGGCGCCCCTTATCAGTCTGAGCTTGAGCTGCCTTAATTAGACCAAGATTCTCTATCTCTAAATTGGTCTTACATCAAAGCTAGAGTTATAATTGCAGGTGATGTGTTTGGGAGTTGCATTGTTATGTAGAGTATGGCTGCCAGCAGGTTGTGTGGGGATTATTGAAAAGCAATTTGCAGGAGAGGTCTATGGGGGAAAGGTAGATCACCCTGCTAAGCCAAAAAAAGGAAAAAAAAAAAAAAAAAAAAAAAAGGAGCAATAGATAGATAGCTGAGGGTCTTGGAAACGCATGTTTAACAAGAGGTATTAAAAAGAGGGCCATTCAGGGTTTTCGCAGCTCTATTTTATATGCACATCTGGTTTAAACCACTCCTGGCTCTGACACACATGGCCCTTATGGTCTATGTTGTTAGAGGTAATTATTGGTTCGCATTCGATATGGCTGCAGGATTGGCTTATAGTGGAGTCAAAACAGGTTATCAGGACAGCTCAGGCAGCTGGAGGCAATTCCCCAGCCACTCACCAACTCCCCACTCTGAGTTCTGGACTTGGTGAAGCTTACAGAAAGCATTTGTCCTGGGCTGACGCTAACTTGGCTCTTAGGGACATGGCTGCCCATGAATGGGGAGGGCAGACATCTCTTTGACATACTGATTTCAAGTCTTTAGGGTAAATGGTCTAAAGTGGGATGTGACAACACAGATGGAAGTGAAGATCTTTGTGCTAAATGGAAACAGCCAGGCACAAGCATTCCATGTGCACTCTGATTCACAGGAGCCCTCGCCGCAATGAACTGAAGCAGTTACAACAGCAGCTACTGAGGGCTGAGGAGCTGGAGAACAGGGAAACAGTAGCCCAAGTGTGCAAAGCTTCAGCTAGGGGAGGATGAGCTTGATTGTCTTTAAACAGCTCTAATGAAGAGCTATGTTCATAGCTTCTCCCTTGTCTGATGTGCTTATTGCTAGAGCTGTTAGCCCGTGTTGAGATAGGCTTCCTCAGCGAACTTCAACCTTTGGTGGTTGGATAAAGTCTCATCTACCACTGTACCCACAGTTAAGTGCCAGCAACTAACTGGTAACTTCAGTGTCTAGGGTTAGGAACAAGGGCCACCATCTGTCAAGGGATGGGAAATGCCCTATTGATCAGCTGAGATTTTTGAAGTCCAACTGTTGGCCAAGATGAACACTGTTGGCCTCTGGGGAGATAAGTGACCCTTGCCTCTTAAATTGAGATAATTTCCCCCAGCCATGAGGCAGCTTCATCTCCAGAGGGTTTAGGCTAGGGGAATGGGAGGTCAAGTCAGTCACCAAGGACAGGATTCCAGGCCTTTGCTCCAAACCACATTCACTTTTCTAATCAAACTGCATCATGTGATTCCAATTATTTTCCCACCCTCTCTAAGAACAGTGGGCCATGGGGTAGGTTGATGACCTGTGAAATTTCAATTAAAAAAAAAAAAAAAAGAAACTGGTTTTGATTAAGTCGAAAGTCAGCCCAGCTCATTCCTCTAGTCTGGTGCAGCTGGAGAAAGGGCACGAGAGCAGTCAGAAGGCCAGGTCGAATTCGATGACCAATTTCCCTACTCCATCCTTGGTGGCCTGTGTGCCAATGACCCATGGCGAATGCCCCTGTGAGTACAGGTATATTCCCTGTGAGAAGCAGTTACAACAGCAGCTACTGAGACTGGAAATGCAGTTGAAGCTGGTCTGGGAGTCTGGGTCACTCAGACATCCTTGAAAGTGTAGGTTTGCCAGAGCAGCTGCGACTAAGTCAGGACCTACCATCCCGTGACTTCAATCCCCTTGCCCTCTCTAGCTGACATTGTTGATTGATGTCTGTCTCCATTCCTGTATAGGCCAGGGAGAAAGCCTGCAGACTCTGCTGCTCCCTAGGGGGACAGTTCTCTTGTTCTCTCAGGGATTCTGCCTCTACATTCTTTGCCTTATTTGAGTTCATTCTTTAGCAAACTGCTCAGCTGTTGGGATACAGTGGAGTATGTGTACAGGCACAAATACTTGGATCTTAAAAACGATCTTGCATTGAAAAGACTAAGACAAGATGGTGTAAACTCACAAAAGACCCTTGCTGAGAGAGAGGGGGTAATTGGTTACATTTTGGGATGTGAGCCTAACCTTTAATGGCTGAGCCATCTCTCCAGTCTGAGAGAGACGTTTCTTTCAGTGTTGGAACCACTGGAGAGTGGTTCCTGTAAATAACCATTCACCTTCGCTCATGTTATCAACATTGAGTCAGTTTCTCTCTCTCTCTCTCTCTCTCTCTCTCTCTCTCTCTCTCTCACACACACACACACACACACACACACACACACACACACACTGTCACACAGGCACACACACACATGTGCCCCAGACACACACAAGCACACACACTCACACAGCACACATGTGTGCACACATACCATAGAAGCATTATTTTTTTCAAGTTCTTTTTGAACTTTACTCAAAGGTCGACTTTTGGTGTCAATCTAAAGACTTCTGTGATGAACTTTATGCAGTCAATGAAGTTCTCTAAGACCTGGAAGACAAAATGATCTTTGTTTTCTCTTAAGTCTTAAGAGCTGTAGTGGGCTGTAGCCACTGTAACAAGATCCCTAAATTCCAGGACAGAGCCAAAGTGAGCCATCTTAGAGCATCAGAAAGATCACTGAGTTGGAAGACAGAAGGAAGAACTATGTGCAGGTAAAGTAGCTGGTGCAGATAGAGTAGCTAATGCAGGTAGAGTAGCTGGTGCAGGTAGAGTAGCTTGTGTTGTAGGTGGTAGCTTCCTGCTCACATGGGAGGGAGGTATTGGTAACTAATTTTAGAGTTGATGCTGTCTAAAGTCCTTTAAAGATTCTGATTTCATTTGGGCAATATAACTTTCTCTTAAGATGTAGAACTTCCAGTTCACAGATGGAAAAACTGAGATGCAGCGTACTTTAAGTCAAGGAAGAACACTAGCTGAAGAGACGGGCTCAGAACTTAGGCATTCTGATTGTATTAGCTACTTTCCTACTGCTGTAAAGAGACACCATGACCAAGGTAACTTTAGGAAGGAAGATTTATTGGGGCTCACAGTTCCAGAGGGTTAGAGTCTGTGACCATCGTGGCACTGGAGCAGTAGCTGAGAGCTTACTTCCTTATCCACAAGAATGAGACACAGAGACAGAAAGCA
This sequence comes from Mus pahari, assembly GCF_900095145.1. NCBI lineage: Eukaryota > Metazoa > Chordata > Mammalia > Rodentia > Muridae > Mus > Mus pahari. Next base: position 167,247,805 of record NC_034590.1, read on the forward strand.
CACTGGGAATATTGTGGGCTTTGGAAACCTCAAATCTGCCCCCCAAGTGACACAAAAGTCACTCCTCTTAATCCTTCCTGAACTGTTTCACCAACTAGAGACCAACTGTAGCAGTGGTGCGGATGCTAAGGTCCTGTTCCCCAGTTGGCTCTTGATCCATCAATAAAGATGCTAATAGCCAATGAGCTGGGCAGGATAGGCGGGACTTCTGGGTTTCCAAAGGCAACTTAGTAGACACAGGAGATAGGGGAGAGGGGAGAGGAGAGAGGGGAGGATAGAGGACAGAGGAAAGAGGAGAGAGGAGAGAGGAGGATTTTTTTTTTTTGCCATGTTTCAAAGGGAAAAAAGGTGACCAGGCATGTGAGATCTTGGGCAGAGTGGTCATAGGCCCTGGTGGGAGATTAGAGATGCCCAGCACTTGAGCTATCAGGCAGGTTGAAAACTAATCTAATGAGTGTGTGTGTGTGTGTGTGTGTGTGTGTGTGTGTGTTTCACCCAAAGATTCAAGGGAACCTGGGTGGGGACTGGTAGTGCAGTCAGTTCCCAGAGCTTAAGGCAGGGTTCCAAAAGCTACACTCTACGACCAATCGTTCAAATATATGAATCTATGAGTGGGGGGAATCATTACCTTTCAAACCACTACACTGATCCTTAATCAAGGATTTATATAGAAATAGCCATGCTAGTGACAGTTGTTAAATCATAAGTGGGTGAAAGAGCCAGGTACTTTTTAAAAAAGATTTATATTTCAGCTAGTTTTTTTCTACAACAGGAATTCTCTATTTTTTACAACAGGATTATAATATGGATGCAGTTATTGTTCCCACTTCAAAAATGAAGCAAAGATACTTATGTATCTTCCTGAGATTGCATAGCCTTGTATGTGGTGGAAACGGGACATACACTGAGGTGTTACCACGTATTAATATAAATACAATTGATTTAACAATCAGTCCCAACAGCTCTGGTGTCCCTCATGACAAGAAGCCTCCACTGGGGGGATGGGTAGGTTAGTCCCTGCGCCTTAGCCTCAAAACTAATAAACTAAGAATTGGGGCTTAGAAAGAGAAGAGAATCCAGTAAAAGGCTTTACCATCTGAACATGAAGACCTGGCTCTCCATGTTGTGCCTCTGCACTACCCACAACGGCTAGAATGATGGAGAACCTTCTTGGGATGCCATGCCTTTCCAGTTGACCTTCTGGAGTTCTCTGGGAGTCATCCAGTGCCAAGCTCTCTCTGCCATGTGGCCCCTCCCCCATGATGAGGTCATACTGCAGGCCACATCATTCATTATAGAGGGGTAGGTGTGAAATGGTGCTATTGGGTCCCATCCGCTCACTCCGAAGGCCAAGGGAGGGCTGCACCAAGGAGACTGAGAGGAGACTCAGGGTGTACTGATCTGTACTTAATCCTCACCGATTTCTTCAGTCAGCTTCCCCCTCTCTTTCTTCACCTTGTGACCCTCAGCCTAGACGTGGCAATGGTCCCTGTGGAACAAAAATGAAAACTGACATTTATTTCTATGATCAGTTTGTCCAGGAAGCGTGGGAGCTAACTTGGGAGCTCTTCTCTACCCATGGCTCTCTTCTCCTCAGCCCTGTGCCCGTAGTCCCATCTTCTGTGCTGATAGGGCCGAGATCAGTGATTGCTTTGGCTCACCACAGGAACAATTCAGCTCTGTGAGCATATGGAGAACCCCAGACTTGTAGCACCCAGGTCACTAGCTCATTTTCATTTTGAAATTATCACAGCACTGAATGTTTCTAAAGCTGTTCGAAGACATGAATCCATTGGATATTATGCAAAAGCTATGAGCCTTCTTTGAACTCATAGAATCATAACATATATGTTGTTAAAGCATCAATCCCTCAGAGGGATTTAGACAGCTTTAGACAACCCAACTATATAAACAGGTATACACCAGCTGCCTGTATACTCAAGTGCATCCCAGTCCTTCAGGTGTTGTCACCACTTTCCTTCTGTGCTAGTGTCTCTATTGCAAAATGAGCGGCTTAATTGGATTGCTGGGGTCTCTCACCTCCACTAACCACTCTCCCTCTAAACATTATATTGCGCCCCTTACAGAAGCACAGGATTGCTATTAAGAAGACCTCCCCAGATCTCCCAGAATGCAGCATCGGCAGACCGCCCTACATCGTCGTTATCACCGCCCACTGTGGCTCGGACCAACCACTAACGTCGTCTCCACCCACTCGTTCGGACCCGCCTTCCAGATACATCTCCACTCATGATCAGACTGCGCAGCAGAGAGACAGAGAGACAGAGAGAGTTTCTCCAGGGGACTCAGGGAGGGCTTAGAATCCTTCCTTGTCCGATTAATAAAAATCATGCTCTGATCAGCGCAAACCGACAGGGCATTCATTTTTCTTGCAGCCTATCTTATCTTAGGATGTTTAGCTCTTCAGTACGAACCCAGTCCAAGGTGTTTTCTGCCCACTCAGATACACACATTGGATCATTCATCAAGTTTTTTCTGTGGAACATGCCTGCAGTCCCAGAACTTGGGAGATGGGGGCAAGAGGATTGGGAGTTCAAGGTTGTCCTTACTTACAAAGTGAGGAGTTCAAGACCATCCTGGGATAGTTGAGATGTGAGATCTTATCTCTCAAAAGTAAGAGAGAGAGAGAGAGAGAGAGAGAGAGAGAGAGAGAGAGAGAGAGAGAGANAGAGAGAGAGAGAGAGAGAGAGAGAGAGAGAGAGAGAGAGAGAGAGAGAAAGAGAGAGAGAGAGAGAGAGCTAGCTGTGGGCCATGCTTGACCTCTTGCCTGGGAGCTTTTCCAAACTGGCCCAGCCTGAAGCTATTTTCTGGGGGTGGTAATGGGAATGAGCATAGGGAGACACTGGAGTTGTTTTTAATTTAACATCTTTGCTTTCATAAGCAGAGAGAAGAAAGAATGATGTGCCCAAGAGACGTCTATGTATTCTTTCTGAAGGGGGGGGGGGCTGAAATGAACACAATGTGGAATCTGTCTTAGCAATCCAGCAGGGACCTGGTCTATATTCTTTCTCTCCTAGTTACTTTGAGGATAGATCCAAGAAACACACTTTTTCTGAACCACCATTTCTTGCACATGGACGATGGGCCTAATAGCCACTCTGCTTGTTCTCTACTCCCCTTCTCCTTCATGGCAGGAAGAAGAAGCTGATATACTTTTAACCATTCCTTTCTTTTTAACCCTCATATGTCATTTTATTTAGACTATTATCTATTCTAAGGACCACACAGCTACTATGGGGTATTCTAAAATTCAACATGAAAGTCTTTATCTTTTAATATGAAAGCTTCGGTCCATTCACATTTATTGTGATCACTTGGCTCCTTGGATTGGTTGAAACCAGTGTGTGTGTGTGTGTGTGTGTGTGTGTGTGTTTTCAGTTATCAGATATCTGTCTTAAGAATCTGCTTTATATTGAACATGACAGATGAAAGATCACTTTCTATTGTTTTCACTCTCATATAAAGACTGCACATGGGTGCTTCACTAACTCCTTCAAGACATCTCTCTTTTATATGTCTTCCAACAATTTGAGGCCAGTAGATCAATTATAAGAAAGAAAATATTTCTTGGCTCAGAGAAGGAGTCTTGCTTCCCTCTTTCTGGACACATGGAAGTAGAGGAACAGGCTGAGGAATGAGACCAGAGGAAACAACAAGCAGAGGTGAGAGAGAGTAGCTTAAAGATCTGTCATAGAGAGTTACATTCACAATCTCAATCCTAGAATTCCATTTACCCAGTTAAGAACCCTGCTTGCAAGGCCTAGGACTATCAGTCCTCTGAGACTATGAGACGAGTAGTGCATTGCCTTTCTCTCTGCTCCAGCCACGACCATCAGGACACTTCTCTCCCATAACCATGGCTGATGACCAACACTTGGAACACAAACACATAGCCTCCAGATGTCAGCAATTGCCTTTAGTTTCCAGGACATCCCGCCAGCCTTCAGCTTTGCAGCTTCACCAGTGGCCAGCCTGCAAGATCAGTGGCCACACACTTTCTCTCAACTTGGTCTGCCTCTGGGAACAAGTGGAGAGCTGTACTGTAGAGGTCATGTATGTGTGGCCCAGCTGAAAGTGTTTAAAGGGTGCTCCAGGGGACACAACCCACAGCAAGCAGCTGTGACCTGTTCCATTCTTGTGCCTCCAGCCAGAGGCCAAGAGTTTTCTCAGCCTTTTAATGGAGGAGGGAAATCAGCCCAGAATTCTGGTGCTTCCTGCTAGCCAGGAAGAGCCATGCACATACATAGGAATACTTCAGTGGACACCATGAGCACAGGGACCTACATTCATGTCAACAATCCAGAGTTTTTAGCTGCTCGTGCTGAAGAAAGCATAGCTGCACCAGTGGGATCCACGATGACTTTATTCCTTTTTCAGAAAGAGCCCACACTCTTCTCCAGTGACTGAGGCAGTGGTCTGCGACAGGTGAGCTTGGCCAAGACACAACACACATACACAGGCTGGACTAGAGGAGCCTCGGCAGTCTCCACACATGCAGCTTTGCTGAGACCAGGGCCTAGATGTGATTTAATTCCAGTGACATCTACTAGAGACAGGGATCTCTGCTAGGGTGTTGGAAGCCTAGCAGACACATCCCTAGCACAGCATTGCAGAGGTAGGTGTGTGTGTGTGTGTTTGTCTGTCTGTCTGTCTGTGCCTGTCTGTGTGTGCATGTGTATTCTCATGCTTGCACTGTCAGAGGCCACACTCAGGACCTCATGCATGCTAGGCCAGTGATTTGCCATTTCCAAGACATTAAGTCAAAGTTGAACCTAATGCTAGTTCACATGTATGTTGGACTGTCTTCATTTCTATAAGTTCTACTGTGCAGAGAGGTCTACAGAGTTAACTACTATGAGTGCTTCTGGAACTCCTATCATGACCCTTGGCCCTGGACATTGTCATTAACAACCACTTCATATGGTAGCACTTACTGCAGAGTAGTAGACATTGGGGTGACACAATGTCTACTACTGGGTACACACCTATCCCTCCAGCTCTGTACAACATTTATATTGTTTAGTGCTTGTACTATAGATCTAGAGGTGACCCCCACCTTCCTGGCAAAAAAAAAAAATCTCCAAAATGAGCAGGGAGTCAGTTGAAGGTGTTGCAATATGAGGCTGGCAGGAGACTCCTGAGAATATCTGTCCCAGGTGAGGACATCTCCTTCGGATATCACCTGAGGGACTGTGTTGGTCGCTGTTTTGTTCTGATATACTACCTCACACAACTGAAGGAGGCAGGATTTATTTTATCCCACAGGTCCAGAGAGTTCTGTCCATGGTTACTTGACTCCATGTATTTGCATAGATGGGAACAATAGTAAATTGTTTTACCAGTGCTTTATCAGTATCTTAAAAATTTGTGAATAAAGTTGTGTGTATATATACATACTCACAATAAAATTGACAATCAAAGCTAACCATTGCACCCTTCACTCTGATTGTCATAGCCAGCATACCACACTCATGATGTCACCCACCCCTATGATGCTAACTCTGTGAACAGCAGAATGGAGAGATGAGAAGAAATTGGCAGTTTCTCAACATGTGGGTTGTGACCCCTTTGGGCTTAATGACCTTTTTACAGGGGTTGCCTAAGACGTTAGGAAAACACAGATATTTACATCATGATTCATAACAGTAGCAAAATTACAGTTATAAAGTAGCAACAAAAATAATTTTACAGTTGGGGGGTCACCACAACATGAGGAACTTATTAAAGGGTCACAGCACTAAGAAGGTTAAGAATCACTGTTCTAGCAAATGGTCTAGAATCAAGCTGAAATCTTGTTGTATATAGCTGTTCCATGTTGTTGGATGTAAAAATGAATTTACACTATTGCCTGCAAAGCACTGACAGACCAGCTGGCCAGGCACTGGTGGGCAATGGCTGGCCTGTTCTCATCTCATGGAGCTTCTCTGACTCAGAACTCCAAAATCTCTCCACCCAGCTCACTAGGTTCCCAATGGCAGGTCACTACCAAGCCCCATGCTGCAAAACTCCCATGTCCTTTTGGGGTGCACATCAGGCAAACCCATACTTTGCCACCATACCTTTATCTCTGGAACCCAGTCCAGCTGCCTTGTGAAGGGAAACACCACACAAACTTAGTTCAGAAAAAAAAATGGTAACTCAATCACAACAACTAGAATCCTAATCTTGTAAGCCATAGTAAATCTAAATCCTCTGGTGGTGAATCATAGCAGATTCACCATCTAAACTGGGAGACACTAGTGGCTACATCTTGCCCTCTCACTGTTCCGTCAAAAAGCCCCTATCTCTCTCCTGCTTCCTCTCTTCCTCCATCCAACCCAGAAGTTCTGCCTACTCCCCTAGTGATTGGTTCCTTTATTCATTAGGCAAAGGTTCACAGGAAGTCACCTGAGTACATGACTCATTCCTGTTCCAGCCAACCCCTCCTGGGAAAGTGGAATTAACATCACAATACAACCAGTACCAGGGCCATCCACAACAGTTCCCAATGAGGAATACAATGTCCTCTTAAGTGTTTAAACCCATTTGGCTGGAGTTTCTACTGTTTCCTCTCTACCTCATTCTAACAGACTTGTATAATAAAATAGAACCAACAAACTTTTAAAATGCTGGTCTTCCTCAAAAAGAGCAGGCCTCCCTCAGCCACATCCCACCAACATCTTCTAAGATGCCTCAGAAATTCCCTTATGTAAATGGGATTCTACTAGACTGATTATGCTATCAAACTCTTGGATAAAACAATGCTTAATAGTAGCAAGCCCTTTGCAGAGCATGCTGTGGGGGCATTGGGAACCCTCTGACTAATTAATGTGATTCACTCAATCTTCCCAGAAACAATGTGTGGTGGTTTGAATATGCTTGGCCCATGGCACTGTTAGGAGGTGTGGCCTTGTTAGAATAGGTGTAGCTCTGTTGGAAGGAGTGTGTCACTGTGTAAGTGGGCTTTGAGGTCTCCTAGTGCTATATCTCTGCCCAGAGTGGAAGAGAGCCTCTTTCTGGCTGCCTTCAGATCAAGATGCAGAACTCTCAACTCTTTCTCCAGCATCATGTCTGCCTGGGTGCTGCCATACTTCCTGCCATGATGATAATGGACTGAACCTCTGAAACTGTAAGCCAGCCCCAATCAAATGTTTTCTGTTATAAGAGTTGTCTTGGTCATGGTGTCTCTTCACAGCAATGAGACTCTAAGACACAAGAAGAGTCCTATCATTCTTTACATTCTATAGCTGAGTGATTGAGATAAGGTGAAGTGATGGCTAGGTTTATATCAATTGAGAAAATTACTCCATAAGATCAGGCTATATGCAAGACTATAGAGCACTTTCTTAATCAATGATTGATGGGGGAGGGTCCCGCCCATTGTGGGTTTTGCCATACGTTGGCTGGTAGTCCTGGGTTTTATAAGAATGCAGAATGAGAAAGCCATAAAGAACAAACCAGTAAGCAGCTCTTCCATGGGCTCTGCATCAGCTGCTGCCTTCAGGTTCCTCCTCTGTTTGAGTTCCTGTACTGACTTCCTTCAATGAAGCACAGCTAATTGCTACGTGCTACCGTCTCGCCAGCAAGAACAACTCGACACATCAGGATCCTTCTGCAGTAAAGCTTTAATGC